>NC_064638.1:1041141029-1041445268 GCF_023864345.2 Schistocerca serialis cubense | reverse complement strand
CAGTTTTTTGGGAATTCTTCGCCAGTTAACCACTGGAGTCCGAGAGAGCCATTTCTTTGGATCTTACACTGACACTTCTGGGTTTCCCACAGCTATCGTTCTCTGGACTGGATGGAGAGTTGGCTAATCTAAAAGGCGTGTGCAGCCCACACACAGTCAGCTAATTGGCTAGCTGCCTCTGACGTGCAGCACACGTCTGACATTTCGGGGACTCTACAACTGTCAACCCTGTGGTGCAAGTCTAGGAAGTCACAGCCTGGCTTCTCATAGAGCCCTCTAGTCTGCGGTTCAAGCCTTCAACTCGACTAAGAAGCAGAAGGCCACGATCTGTGTCTGTTGACAACTCTGCAGCTGCTGGAATGATCAGGTATGTGTCGGAGCCAAGACGTCAGGCATCATTTGTTCTAAAGTGCGCCCCAGCATGTAACTGGTCGCATGCTCTTCCTCAATGGCTGCCGAAAGTGGCTCCTCAGCACACTGAATCAGGCCGCCAGACACACACACTGAGTGTACCTGGTATTTCTTCCCGTCCCTTGCTGCAGTTTTGCAAAGCTATATCATTATTCGCCAATGATTAATAGACCGCTACGCTAATGTGTTTTCCTCTTCTTGATATGGGACAAAGCAGGTTTCTCTAAAAACTGTAAAGTGATTCCCAATGTCTCAGTTTCAATTTCAGTGACATACAGCACGTCGAACGTTTTCGGTAAAGAGATCGGTCCTCTCTGGTCCTTTTCTACCCTGCACAGGGCGCCTAGACCCAACATTGACACCACTCACAGTCAGGTGGACGGGTGATGATGGGACTCGTATTTCCTGTAGCAGAGACAGTAACCAGAGGATCGTACTCAACATATTTGGTGCCTCTGGTACACAACTCTTAATAGCACTCCTCCCACAACAATCCGCATCTGCTACAAGTCGCTTGATCGCTTGACAGTGATCAGAGCGATTTCTACCGGCTTACGAATATCAACCAACTGATCCCCTGCCTGAGAACAGTAAACACAGTGGGTCTTCATTACTCCTGGTACAGTAAACTACTTATCCCTGCTGCAGTAATTTATAGAATAGTAAACGAATATCTCTCTACCAAGCTCGCTGACCCTGTTTCAATACATGAGTTTGCTATGATTCAAATATTAGCAGTAGCCTTTTGCAATTTAAGTAATTTATAACCAATCACGAGCTCTCTATAACGTCAACGGAAAGCTTGGTACAATTTGCACCACTTCTCTGGAGAGCTGTTCAGGTTATTGTTACTAATACAGTCCGATTGCAGCGTTATTTTACGAGGAATGTAGACAATATACACTCCTATTACTGAGAGAAGTAATATGACACTATGTTACTTATTCACAGTAACTGTAAATTACAAACACTAATTTATTACGAATCAGGTTACACAAAACGCTCGTACATTGCAAAGATTTTTGCAAGCGTCCGAAACTTCCCAAATTTTACCCTTTTCACGTAAATATACTACGAAATTTGCAAAACTGTTGTATATGAACGAAGATACTGTGTTCAAGATTTTTAAAAAACACATTTAACCTTTGAGCTGACAACATAGCACTGTGTAATTTAACACGTTCCTAAAAAGCGCAGGATATGTTTTTAATTGACGAATTAACACTCCACGATATGCTGAGGTAACAAAAATTAGTGATATGTGCATATACAGACGGCGGTAGCATCGCGTACACAGGGTATAGAAGGGCAGTGCGTTGGTGGAGCTGTCATTTTTATTCAGGTGATTCATGTGAAAAGGTTTCCGACGTGATTGTAGCTGCACGAAGAACTCTGAACGCGGAATGATAGTTGTAGCTAGACGCATGGGTCATCTAATTTCGGATATCGTTAGGGAAATCATTATTCAGAGGTCCACAGCGTCAAGAGTGTGCCGAGAATACCAATTTCAGACAACAGACAAACAACACTGTCTAAAATAACCGCAGAAATCAATGTGGAACGTACGACAAACGTATCCGACAGAATAGTGCGGCGAAATTTGGCGTTAATGTGTCTCGGCAGCAGACGATCGATGCGAGTTCCTTTGCTAACAGCACGACATCGCCTACAGTGCCTCTTCTGTGCTCTTGACTGAGCCGTGGTACTAATTGCTGTTTTGAAGAGCTCGCCGCAGCGCGTTGTGTATAGCAGTCGCCCTCCGTTTCTGGCGGTGGCGCGACTGTGGTAATCGCAGCTTTGGTGTCTCCCTCTGGTGGAAAAGGGGAAAGGTTGCCTGTTCACGAGCATTTAAGGGGGGCTATAAGCTCGCAAGGGAGAGTTGGTCAGTCGGAGTGAGGTTGGGTCAGTCTCGCGTCACCAGTTGCTGGTCTGTCTCTCGTTCGCATTTGTGCGGCAGTTAGTATCTGTCTGTCGTCGGAGTACTAGTATGTCTGTCGTTTGAATCAAACTTTAAAGCCAGAAAATGAGAGTCTTGCCACTCCGCCAGTAACAGAACTCAGCTAGTGGTCGCCCGGTCGGGGCTGAGTTCCTGCATTTGAGTCTGCGCGTTAGGCCGCCAGTCTGCTCGAGTTGCTCGGGCAACGGTCATTGGCGGTTGGATCGATCGATTGGTCGGTCCCGCACTGAGACACAAGATGACTTGTCCGCCTTGAGCGTCGGTCCCCACGTGAGTCCAGTGGGCCGCGCCGTGTAGAAAGGGGTAGTGGCTTCGTGGTCGACACGAGAGCAACAGGAGGCAAACCGAGACATCGGGCTGGCCGGTGCGAGCTGCGACGCCGTGCGACGGGAGATCGGCGCGCCTTCCTGCGTCCGTTGAAGCGGCTGGCAGCGGACGGTTCGGGAGAGCGTTGGGGGTGCTGCGCCAGGTCTTCGCCAGAAATCGCAGTTTATTAGAAGTTAAGTGATTGGAGATATGTTGTTTCATTTACTTGTTAAATTCTACTTGTTTTATTGGTGAGGTCACCAGCCGATTTGTTTTGGGGTCGTCCCACCATTCTCCGTTAGCCCACCCGCGGGAAGGTGGTTATTTATGAATTGGGTGGTCCGTTTTTCCCTTGTGGAGTAGGGGCAGCTTAGAGCAATCTGCGGTTCGGTTTGCTCAGTTAATCTGCCATACGTTAATAACTGTCTCTGTCATGTTTGTCGGATTCGGTGTTAACGAATTTATTGCTTAAGGTGTAAAGGCCGAATTCCTAAAATATGTTTTTATCTTGCCTGTCATCTTGAGAGGCGGTGTATGTGTAATGTAGAGCATGTTTGTACATTTTATGTAAATGGTCATTTTAGTACATAAAGTTGTCACCCTTCCACCGTAAGAGTTTTCTTTTAAAAACAAGTTGCACTTTCGGTGGCAAGAAATTTTTTTAATGTGAGTGTTTTGCACCATTTCCATCCCTCCTACAGGGTGCATAGTTTATGTGCTTGTGGGAGTTGTTATAATTTTTAGTTTAAAGTAACCTGTTGTGTTGCAGATTTGCACCAGTGTAGTCTTTCAGAGGCTGTTGTGAGCGGTCGTGACTACGGCCTTGTTAAAAGGGAGCGGCAAGGTTCTCAGCCCGAAAGCTCATACTGTCAAAAAAAGATTGTTATTTCTGCCTCTGAATAAATTGTATCTTGATATTTAGAGGTCGCTTTCTGACTATAATTTTTAAATCTGTTTTTTTATTAAAGAAAGGGTTTTAGGAATAAAATTTCCATTTGTTGAAAGAAATTTGCTTTTATCAGTTACCCACTGGCAGCTACTACCACGCTCACATAGTGTGATTGCATGTGTTAATGTTCTTGATGAATCGCTAGTAAATAAAATAAATTCTTTAAGAAAAGATTTTGAAAGTAAATCGACGGTTCATTGACCATATCGGTGTGACCCTTGATTATTGGAAACCCGTGGCCTGGTCAGTTAATACCCGATTTCAGTTGTTAAGCGCTGATGCTATGGTTCGAGTGTGGCCGAGACCCCACGAAGACATAGACCCAAGTTCTAAACAAGACACCGTGCAAGCTGGTGTTGGCTCCATAATGGTGTGGGACTGTGTTTACATGGAGCGTTCTGGGTCCTCTGATCGTACTGAACCGATCACTGGCTGAAAATAGCTAGGCTCCGCTACTTGGAGACCATTTGCAGCCATTCATGGACTTCATGCTCCCAAACAACGATCCAGTTTCTGTAAATGACAATGTACCTAGACCACCAAGACACCGTTGTTGGCAATTGGTTTGAAGAACATTCTAAACAATTCGAGTGAATGATTCGGCCACCCAGATCGCCCCACACGAATCCCATCCAACATTTTTGTGACTTAATCGCGTAAGTCAGTTCGTGCACAATATTCTGTACTGGCAACAATTTTGCAGTTATGGATGGCTATAGAGGCAACATTGTTCAGTACTTCTGCAGGGGACTTCCACCGACTTGTTGAGTCCATGCCACGTCGAGTTGCTGCACTACATCGGCCAAGAGGAGGTCCGACACGATATTAGCAGGTATCCCATGGCTATTGTATACCTCGATACCCATTAGAGATTTGCTAAAATTTGCACGAAAGCACGTTTAAATTTTACGTCAAGTTTTTGTACTTGAGTTTTTGAATTGATGTAATGCACGTGATTTTACTGTTAGGCAACGGAAATGCCGGGCGTCAGCTTATGTACTATACGTATGTATGAGTAAATAAACGTGCGATTGCATGGATTTTGCTAATTAGCTGATTTTGTGTCCTGCCAAAGAGAATCGCAGCAGACTAAGTATATCTCACAAAATGACGCTGAATGTCAGAGCATAACATGCACATTAGCTTGGGTCGGCTGTAGATCATCCTAGAAACTGTACACAGATGTTGGTAATGGGTTGTCTAACAAATTGATGTTAATAGTATTTGTACCACCGGCGGCGGTGGTCTCGCGGTTCTAGGCGCTCAGTCCGGTACCGCGCGACTGCTACGGTAGCAGGTTCGAATCCTGCCTCGGGCATGGATGTGTGTGATGTCCTTAGGTTAGTTAGGTTTAAGTAGTTCTAAGTTCTATGGGACTGATGACCACAGATGTTAAGTCCTATAGTGCTCAGAGCCATTCTTTTTTTTTTTTTTTTGTCTTTAAGATATATTATGATTTATTTTCGCAAGGGGCGTGAATTGGTGAACGCACTTTTAGCTGTGGCTACACATTTCGGTGTAGGCAATGCCACGTAGATAGGATATTATTTGGTCATCGATTATGCAAATATTAATGGATCATTGCTCTGTTCACAATTCAAAGCACATTGTGTAAGGAGGAGTTACTTTATGAATTGCTTTATATACAGGGTGTTTATTCAGCTGAAGACATTGAAATATCTCGAAAACTACATATTGGATCTAAAATGTCATAATTGCAATTTTTTGTCTCGTAGAGAGACATCCAATGATACCGCACTCGCCCCGCCTCCACCCCACGCCAGTGCGTTGATGGTGGTGAGTAGGTTTGAAATCATCAGTGGGAACCCCCGTTGTTTATTGGAGATTAAGATTCTACTTAAAAATCTACATACGTTTTGTCTGAAGTATTTTCTTCGTTTAATCGGAGGAACAGAAATGAGTACACAATAGTAATTTACGTCATGCAGCTGAGTGGCCCTTGAATATTAAATGTCACCTAGCACCCCACCTCTATGCTGCGAGGATAGGACAGACCAGTTCATCATAACTTCTAATTGGAAACCCAATTCGCAACGTTGTGTTCCCTCGACATATCGCACAGGGAACTATTCGACGCGCCACTGTGGCCGTTTAGCGAACTAGGAGGTATCATAACCGGTAGTAAACTGGAACCAGACCTCACTTCTCGCCGAGACATATAACAAACAGTGGCCCTAAACATTCCAATATTTGCGCAGTATTTATTGCCTGCACATTATCTATCATTTGGAGAACAGAACGTGCAAGTTGACGATAAATGTTGAAACTATAGAAGAAAAACTTGAAATGGACCTGATTCACGGAGAATGTAGATGAAATGCTGAGGCTGTTGTTGCCTTGTATGCCGAGCGTTTTCCATAGAAACCTCACTTTCCGTCGTTCTTTTACAAGTTTGTCAACCCCTTTACGTCTGATGGCTGCATATAGACCAGTGAAAGGAAAACAAGCAAACATGTTACAGGAAAAGCTAATGCAATAACTGTATCCGCGGTAGCTACACTAACGGCAGTGCACCGCAACCTACGGGTAAGCGCCCAGTTTCGGAAATTTGTGGTAAGTTCCTTTGGGACCAAACTGCTGAGGACATCAGTCCCTAGGCTGACACACTACTTAAACTAACTTAAAATAACTTACGCGCTAAGGACAACACACACACACACACACACACACACAGATGCCCGAAGGAGGACACGAACCTCCGAGGGGTGGTGATGACGGGGGGGGGGGGAGGGGGTGATGTGTCGGCAGCTGGGCCAACACCTTGTAGTTCGAGATGGCTGAAAATGCACGCTAGACTAACGCAGACGGGCGTGAAGTACTGGAACAGGCTACGTAATTAATGCTATGAAGAAAAGTACGTAGCTGGATTAATACTTATCTTTAATCAATCATTGTGGTACATCGCTCTTGACTATACACAGGAGACTTTAATTACAATCACTGTAAGGCTAATGGCGCCTTGCTAGTTCGTAGCCATTAACTTAGCTGAAGGCTATTCTGTCTCTCGGCTAATGAGAGAGAAAGGCTTCGTACATCTAGTCGCTAGCTAGGTCGTCCGTACAACTGGGGCGAGTGCTTGTTCGTATCACGTGACCTGCCTTGTGGTGGCGCTAGGTCTGCGATCACACAGTGGCGACACGCGGGTCCGACATGAACTAAATGGACCGCGGGCGATTTAATCTACCACCTAGCAAGTGTGGTGTCTGGCGGTGACACCACAGGGGGAGTGGGGGGGAAGCTGCGCGAACCGTGGGAAGACGTTCTAGGCCACGCGGCTACACCGCGCGGCTAAGCCCACAGTAATTACACAATTCCGATATGTCCGTAGGCAGTATTGTGACAATACTGCATCGCTATAAGCGTCATCCATACCATGTGTCAGTGCATCAAGATATTCATGGCGCACATTTCCGTAAAAGGGTAGCGTTTTTGAATGGGACGTCAACAAATGCAAACGACCCACACGTTATTTGCTGAGGTACTATTTTCCGATGAATCTACATTCACAAATCATGGTAAGGTTATCAGACGTAACATGGATTACTGAAATGTAGACAAGCCACACTCGTTACGCCAAACTCATTGCTCCATATTTTATCGACGGCCGTCCACTGGACGCAAATATCAAACGCCTTTCGAACAATAACTGCCGATATTATTGCAGGATATCGCCTTCGACGTTCGACAACGTATGTGGTTTCTGCATGACTGTTGCCGTCACAGCATTACGTATTGAAGCACTGGAGGTATTTGACCGGAGGATCGGCCGGGGTGGTCCTATTAATTGGCCTGCTAGATCGCCGGATTTGACGTTGCCGGGTTTCTTTCTGTGAGGCTATTCAAAAGGTAAGGCGTACCACCAAGTGCCAACAGGCAGTGAAGGCATGGTCGACCGCATCAGAAATGCCTGTGTTGACATTCCCACAGATATGCCTCTGTCGTATGTATGGTCATTTGAAAAGCGGATCTCTAAGTATTTTGAAATTCGGACACTTACTCTAATTGGAAAGCCGAGCGGTCTGCGGCGCTGCAGTCATGGACTGTGCACCTGGTCCCGGCGGAGGTTCGAGTCCTCCCTCGGGCATGGGTGTCTGTGTTTACACTTAGGATAATTTAGGTTAAGTAGTGTGTAAGCTTAGGGACTGATGACCTTAGCAGTTAAGTCCCATACGATTTCACACACATTTGAACATTTTCTAATTGGAAAAGTAAAGTAGCGTTCTCCTCGAGTCACAGCCAAAGTGAGGCGTCGAGTAGTCCCCTGTTCGGTATGCCGGAGGAATACAACGTTGTGAATGGGGTTTCCAAATACAAGGTATGAAATACTGGCCAGTTCTACCCTCGCAGCGTGGTGCTATGTTCCCAGGTGCCATTGGATATTCAAGGGCTATTGAATAGCAGCACGCCGTAAATTACGATAGTGTACCCATTTCTGTTCCCCCCATTACAGCCTCATCTGTGGCGAAACGAAGAAAATGCTTCAGACATGACTGATGTAGATTTTGCCGTAGAATGGTAATCGGTAATACAGGGTGTTTGAAAAGTGTCTCCGCAGTGCCGTATAATTGTTAGCCGCGCATGCCGTATGCCGCAGTGAATATACCGAAATGAAACTAAGTGAAGTACAAGGTATTAATTTCAAAAATGGATCAAATGGCTCTAAGCACTATAGGACTTAACATCTGAGGTCATCAGTACCCTATACTTAGAATTACTTAAACCTAACGAACCTAAGGGCATCACACACATCCATGCCCGAGGTAGGATTCGAACCTCCGACCGTAGCAGCAGCGCGGTTCCGGACTGAAGCACCTAGAATCGCTCCGCCACAGCAACCGGCTAGTTATTAATTTATTGGATATTCATTTTTACCTACAAATTTTCACATTAAATGTTGAAAGTGTCCCCTCTGTTGAATACACAAATCAATTCGTCTAATCATTTTTCCAAGCACAAGCTGTAACATTTCTCCTGTAACAGAAGCAGTGAAAGTGCGTATTTCAGTTTTCAATTCATCGATGGATTTTGGACGGTTTTTATAGACAGCTGCTTTCGCTGCATCCCCAGATGAAAATGGTGGTGTTACGTCAGGCGATCGTAGAGGCCAAAATCCCTGTGAAATTTTGCGATCACCAGAAACATCAGCAAGCAGTGACACTGGAACGCGAGCTGTATTCGCGGTTGCACCATCTTGTTGAAAATAACCGTTCTGTGTTTCACTTAACACAAGTTCTCCGATGAATGGCCGGCCGCGGTGGCCGGGCTGTTCAAGTCGCTTCAGTCCGGAACCGCGCTACTGCTAGGGTCGCATGTTCGATCCTGCCTCGGGCATGGATGTGTGTAATGTCTTTAGGTTAGTTAAGTTTAAGTGGTCCTAAGTTCTAGGGGACTGATGACCTCCAATGTTAAGTCCCATAGTGCTCAGAGCCATTGTTTTTCCTATGAATGGGTACTGAACATCACTGCAGTATCGTTGTTCATTTATTGCTTCGTTGAAAAATATGGACCCACAATCCGACGTCTAGAAGTTGCAACCAAAACTCCTATTTTCACAGAATGAAGTGATTCCTCATGAATACACAATGGATTTGCAGTACTCCACATACGAGAATTTTGCAAGTTCATGTACCTGGATAAATGAAGCCACGCCTCATCAGTGAAAAACGTTTCATCGAGAATAACCCTTCCATTTTTGAACCATTGACAATAATGCAGTCTTCTGCCATGTTCAGTATTTTTCAGTTCTTGCACGACTGTCACTTTCTATGCGAAAAGTTCGAATTTTTTCCTTACAGCTGTGTGGGCCGTTCCAACACTAACATCGATTTCCTGGGCGAGTTTTTTTACTGACTTGTTCGGATTCATGGACATTTTATCCGAAATATCGAGTAGTTTATTCTCAGACAAAACGCCAGGACGACCACTTCTCGGTGCATCTGTCGCTGAACCCGTACTTCGAAATTTGTTAATCAAATCTCGCACAGTATCGCGATGTGGGAGTGTTGTCACCGGGGAAACTGAATTAAATGTCTGACAAACTGAAACTGTGTATTTACCGCCACCCTCGAACACTTGTTCGACTAAAAACACACGTTCTTCAATGGTTAGCATTTTAACAGTGACAAACACGAAACAAACGAACAAAGGAACTAAACTTATACGTTCACGTCAACACGTAACGACACACACCAACGATACTACTGACGCTGGCTGAGATGAACGAAACAGTGGAATGTTGGCAGAGTCCTCTTGGGAAGTAACCCAGGCAGGCGAACAATCATACGACACGAGCGGGTAACAATCATACGGAACTGCGTAGAGACTTTTTGAGCACTCCACATAAAAAGGGGGGTTTGCTTTGAAGATTTTAATGTTGTTCCCGCCATCCACGCACGGGGTGGAGTGGCGGGTCGAGTGTAGTATCGTTGGATATTCCCCTGCGAGGCAAAAAAATTGGAAGGATAACTTTTTTGATGAGGTATGTAGTTTTCGAGATATTTCAATGTCTTCAGTTAAAATGTACATCCAGTATAATGTTGTGAATTGTGTTAACACTGCTAACTGCAGGAACAATAACGTGTGACCCATAATCGAACATTTATCATACAGGATTTATCAACAAGAATCATCCGACTTAACAAAATAATAATCTTATGTTATTTGAGACATGTGCGTGAGCAACGTACTATTGGAAAGACGAAACTCTCGAAGTTTACATAGTTCCCGCTAGGTAGCAGTGTGCGCCCAATTCAGTTCTAGTAAAAATGATGTCGGGACAACAGAAAGCGTTTTGTTCTGCAGCACAGAGCATTAGATGATGGCATGAACAATTACGAGAAACAGGTTGTTTGTGTAAAGGCAAATCGCCGGACCGTCCCCAAGTGTCTCACACAGACGTCGAACGCATCCACCATAGTTTCACAAAGAGTCTGCAAAAATCCGTTTGCCGTGCAGCTCGACAGCTCAACATCGCCCGATGTTCGACCGGCGTGTGTTGCATCGACGTTTACACGTGAGATCAAAAAAATTCGGCTATTGCAAGCTCTTCGCGTAGGTGACGAACAACAACGTGTGCAGTTCTGTAATTTTGTTTTTGGTAAGATGGAGGATGACAATTTTCCTCCACGCTAAGTGTTGAGTGACGAGGCAACATTCCATTTAAATGGAAAGGTGAACCGTCATAATATGATAATATGGGGCACGGAACAACCACATGAAGTTGTACAACATGACAGAGACTCACCAACATTTAATGTGTTTTGTGCTGTTTCATGGGAAAAGATGGTCCACTTTTGTTTGGCGAGAACACTGTTACAGGAAGCACATATCTCGATATGCTTGAGAGCTTCCCTTTCCCACAGTTTGAGACTGATTCAAGCGACTTCATTTATCGCCACACTGGCATCTGGAAGTGAAGGAATTTTTAAATCAAAGGAGTAGTCCTTTCTTGTAAGTGTTTATAAAAGACTCCATTACCAACAACAATGAATGAACTGAGACATCGCCTAGCAGCAGCCGTGGAAGCTGCCATGTTCGCCGCCGTGTGGGAACAATTTCAATACTGCACTCAACGTTTACCGTGCATCTCAAGGGGGGAATATTGAATACCTACGAAAAAAAAACTTTTAGAGTTTCCCGTTCATCAAACAACAAAATTCATTGTATATGTTTATCGGTTTCAGAAATATAGACGTGATAAATCGAATGATTCTTTTTGATACACCTTCTATGTCAGTTACAAGCTGTTTGCAGCATTGTCCGCTAATTTATTTCGTCTAAGTAAAGCTACTCGCTACCCTGAACTTTAAGCTACACTTATTATTCACTAGTTCACTAGTTAAGAGCCTTATCTCACTCGCAAGAGACTTTCATTGCACCCTCACGTCAAGAGAGCCGCACAAACATACCCTGAGCGCTGCTTCTTCACTGGGACAACAATCAAGACATTAGGCTGGCGGCCACTTACATCTTTCTTGATACAAATGTGGCCCCTCCCACGTTCTGCATTCAAAGCAAGAGTTTGAACAAGCGCTTGTAATCGACAATGATATCAAGGTAGGAATACGCAGAAAGGGCGCAAGGACATTGACTGAAGAATAATGTCACTTGTACACATTAGGTTGCAAGGGTTTATTAGCTTCTGAAACAACTAGTATTTACCAAAATAGTAGCCCTGACAGTATTGTTCTGCCATACTGAAGCCCAAGGATGGCCGATCTATTTTAGAACTTAGAGAGAGACTAGATACATTTCGATAGTAATAAACTGTGTATTTGTTTGTCTCCTGCTCAGACTGCAATAAAGATACATGGTGAAGGTACAGAAGACCATACACATTTTAACTGTTCTCCGATGTTCAGTCTCCCTAACAATCATAGCAGTTATTTTGCGTAATGGCAGTAGAAATATTAGTTTTTGTGTTAGTAACAGTAACACCATTTTCAGTCGTTGTAGTATTCGAAGAAGAGGTCTAGGTGGTAGTAGTACTATTGAAGACCTCTTAGTAACCCTAATAATTGAACCGTTTGTTGTTGTAGCAGTAGCATATACTGTTATAACAGTAGTATTAGCAACAGCTATAATGATAACTGCAAAATGGGTCAAGACAATACGAAATAACGAAAATCTATCGCTCTTTTTCTGTCACAGTAAACGAAGACTCATAACTGAGTGTGGACCGAGATGCCATAGGAGAACTGTAGGTAGCCATCTAAATGTTAGAGTGATAGTAGTAGAAAGAAACAAATACAAGTACATAATTTTATCATACGCGTGGAAAGTTAATTCACTGTCCAGAACAGGAAAAATATCAGGCAAGGGAAAATAAGTAGACCATCATGAAAATTCACATACACGCCATTCTGTATGTAAAGGTCCAATGGTGCCATTAAGACAGTGGACTATTACAAAATACATGACTAAGAAAATAAATAAACAAACAAGACTAGAGAAGTGGAAACTGTGTGTTTAGTGTTTGGGATCACACAACCTCATTAGGAGACGGGACAGTGTATCCATTGTAAGGGTTGGCACATGAGAATTGCTTCAAGACAGTTGTTATGCTCTCTGTAATAATTCTGGGGATTGGGTTTCAGACGATGAGAACTCGTGCTAATTTATTTGAGCAACCTCCTGCAAAATGTTCAGAATAGGATGACAGTTATTTACAAATTGTCAAGTAAATTAATAACTTTAGTGGTGTGTAAACGTACGTAAATTTACCTCATTAATCGAAAAAGATTACAATGCTGACACGAGAGGGAACAAATGTACAGATTAATGAAATTACACGTTCAGGTACATTAAAGGCTCTGTACTGTAGTCTAAAATTCAGCTAAAGATTCAGCATTAAAAATGAGTGAAACAATGCAATGGCTGAAAACAGAAAAATTAAAAACTGTGTAAATCTCCCGCGGCATGTCTCACCTTATTTTACTGAAAGGTAGCGGGATAGACCAGAAACAGTCTCCTTTTTCTCTCTTTCGTTCTCACGTTCTCCATCTCCACGAGGTTATTTACGGAATCGCTAAAAAAGGGCGTGTTTGGCGACGTGCCAGTTGCAATAGCGGGGAGGCGCTAAACCTTAAGCGTGTGGGCACGGCCGTAACAGCTCTCGTTCCTGCGGGAGAAATGTGGGTGGGGAAGACATGGTTTGCGCCTGATTTTATCCAATACATTCTGGGATGGTGTTCCGCTCTCAACCTGTTCCTCCCTGTATAAATTTTTCTCTAGAGATATGTCTAATCTTTGTTGTTTCCAAAGCCATCCACATAGTGGAGATCAGCTTTTAAATATCCTTATTTATGGCGACTAAAGGTTATTTGCTGACTGTTATCCTCCACTGTGCTTTAGTTGTAGTTTTCTTAATATATCTTTTAGGAATACAATAGTAAATATACAAAAAATTATGAACATAGTTGAGCGGAAGGGAAATTATAAGTTTTTAGGACGCTGTTTCGATAATAATCGGGTCAGATGTATTTGGTAAGAATATTGGCGATGGAAAAATTTTCTATCAGTAGTGCGAGGAAAACAGGTACTACAGAGATTCTGACCTCAGACAGGACCACATTGTTCTCCATTTAGTACAAAATTTAGTTAATCACGATCCCTTTCAACATCCGCTTTCTCTCATAGTCAACATCTTAATCTGGGCTCTCATATATGAGTGAAACTTAAGAGTTCCGTCCAGAAGGACTGGGGTAAATATTACACTATAAGAGCTAAAGGTCAATTAAGAAGATATCAATAGTTTTATCAAGGAAAAGAAACCATTTAGGGAACCGAAAAGGCGGATAAACACCTAGAGCGTAGAAGCGTTGTTCAATTTTTTTTGCTTCGAGTTCATATGGTCTGACTGCCCGCAGACGAACTGTAGCTTTAAAAGCTGTCCAGATGATCAAAGCTTCATACAGAACCTTCTTCATAGACTAAAGTTCCTAAAGCTACTATTCGGTGAAAGATGATATTACAATACACATCTACACTCCACACCTTCAACACGTTGTTATGCCCTATGCTCTTCTACTCCAATGCTGCATGGATATCCGCTCTACCAGGAATTGCGTAGGCAGGATTTTGAACGAATGAGCTGAAGCAAACCATTAGTGAAACTAATTACAAATACAAAAGGCCACTCAAGTTCTATCAGTCTCTTCGAATTCATGAACGCCACTCAACCTGTTTTGCTTTCCGCATCCGGTTAACTTCTCCCATCTGGACCATCTACCATTTCATCGAAGTCTACTCCAACCCTCACCCACGTTGAACAACTCCGTGTATCTGATCCACTCCAAACTATATTCATATAGTCCCAATGTTCCTCGTTAGACCACCAATCCCACAACGCTGTCGCACTTATACCTACATATGCCACCCTTCGTACATACCTTATCCCAAAGCAATCTCGAACCTCCAACGACTATCCTACGCTCCCCCCCCCCCCCCCCCCCCGAAACCTCCGATATTTATCCACCCCATCAACTGTAGCTCTTCCCCACATATCCCACTCACTTTCCTATTTTTCTCCCCCTTATACCACAGACTTGTCTTCATACCAAACTACTCCTCCCTTCTGTTTTCCCACCATGCAACCTTGTACCTACCTACCTTCATCTCCAAACATAGCACCGAACGGATCCATTTAGACCTACACCGTTCATTCCAAGGGAACACCTAAGGCTACTGAGGCGGTAAGGACTTGGTTGGGGAGTAGTAAGACACTATGTTAAGAAAACTGTATGTACTCCTACATCAGTTTATTATCAAAACACAATTGAACATTTTACAATAAGCAAAGTACACAATGTAATAGCGGGAGCTCAAGTGGCTGGAAAATAAGGCAGTTAAACCCAGGGCGCACCACGTCAACAAATACAATCCTAAAATGCACAGGTGCGAAGTGATAATTTTAACAAAACGAAGAGAACCTCAAGTTGGCGGATGGAAAATAAAATGTCCTTCATTTTCAATTTAAAATACTAAGCAGCTGCAGCAGGAATTATTAACTGCTGTACGGCGTTGCTCGTTAGTAGAAATTACACGTCAAGAACTTCAATCGATCAACTGATAACTACACTTAGCAACTACGCAAACGGCATAAGGCCGAACGATGAATGCCTACTACGGGCTTGTTCTTTCAGGTAAGAAAAATTTTATATACAAGTTTCTGTAATGAAGATGAATCTCCCCTGAAGGCCAGCTGGCAGCTACACCGACCAGTCTTATGTGAATAAAACTTCCCTATTCAAAAACTTTAATAACATTTAAAAAGGATACAGCATAACAGAATCAATGGCCGGCGGCCGTGTAAAGAATTTTTACAATGAGTGAATGAAATTTGTTTAAGAGTAAAACATGCCCATTGATAATGAACGAACGTCGTGTGACTAGCGCCTCCTGTCGGGTAGACCGTTCGCTGGGTGCAAGTCTTTCGATTTGACGCCACATCGGCAACTTGTGCATCGATGGGAATGAAATTAAGATGATTAGGACCACACAACACCCAGTCCCTGGCCGGATAAAATCTCAGACCCAGCAAGGAATCGAACCCGGGCCCTTAGGATTGACTTTCTGTCGCGCTGACCACTCAGCTACCGGGGGCAAACATTGATAATTATCTTATAGGACTTTAATCTGATGTCCAGACACGCTTCTAATGGCAGACAGGCTACCAAGCTTGCAAGAACAACGAGCCCTATGGCGCAATGGCCGATCGAAAACACGTACGATGCTTCAAACTGCCGACCCAAATTTATACTAAAAATCGGCTTCAGACGATGTTGACTGGACTGACATATAGGATGAAATTTCATAATTGAGTTAGTTTTGGCTTACCATGTAGGCACTAAATTGTGCAGCCCGACTAATATGGTCTTACTCGATAAAGCATGTGAGCCGTGCGTCACTGCCGCCTTGCCTGCCCGAGAGTGGCAGCAGCGGCGCTTATCGATATAAGCCCTGGCGTATTATCTTTGCTGACTGCTATTACTTCCCGGGTGTCGTGTGCTCGGGGTGAGTTCGGATCTGCCAGTGAGTAGAGAGGCGCTATCTGTGCAGTTAGGACCTGGCAGTGTTTGACCCAGGAAGCGGCAGAAGTTCAGTCGGGGAGCGGCTGCAGTGAGGTCCGGACAGCCATGACTCACACGATGGTTGCCGATACGCATCACTTGAGTGCGGACCATCTTCGTTGGTCGTCGGTCGGTCGTCTTGTCGGACGACTTGTACGTTGGCCGGCGAACGCTTGTGGGTTTCCTGCGTGTGCCGACTTTTGATCTGTGCTTGTTATTGCACAGTCGCTGCCGTTAGTATTGTCTAGTCCTTCGTGCAAGTGGTCGTGAAACTGTGTATAGCTTGTGATGTCGACTGCTCAGTTATTTTAGTGCTGTCTCCATACTGATATGTGGCAGTCGGTCAGTTGGCGTGGAGCAGTGAGGGAATCTCCGCGGGGCGTAGTTTGGCTGGGTCCGCTGGTGGTCTCTACGCAGTGTCAGAGTGTGTGGCGCTGTTCCCATTGCTACGAGGTCCTATGTTCACCGACCCTGAACACGAATGTTGAGTTTGCAATTAATTTATCAGAAAGTCAAGCCTATTCACATTTTGCCATCTGGTTCTCATCGTTGGCCGTTGGGACATTCCTGCGAGCAACAATATGTGTGTTCGATTTGGCGAAGGTTTAGCCTTCGTCTGGTGGAGTCCAACTGTATTTGATTATTTGCAACTGAAGTGCACCAGCGGCTTTTTCTGTCTTGTGGCCGTTAACGTTCCGGTTACCTGTCCTGGCCGTTGACGTAAATTCAGATAATGTCCTTTCCTCACCATGTTGTCGCTGTCCAGCACGGTGTGTAGTTTGACAGCTTAATGTATGCTTAGTCGTGGGCGTCCATGCCTTTTAAGTTTTGCATTGAACTCCCAGTTGTGTGCTGGTCGAGTGGAGCGCAAGTTACCTTGTCGGTGGGTCCATTGACTGTCTGTTGGTTGGGTTGTCGTCGGATCGAGAATGGTTGGACCGACCGCCTGTCTCACCTAAGTGATAGTTAGTATTTCAAGTGGTGGCCGACCCCCGAAACTTCTGAGCGCCGTAAACTGCACTGCCTTTTCTTGCTCTTCAAGTGTTAGATTTTGTGCCTTCAGCCAAATTGTTGTACTTAACGTGAGGCTTTCTGCCCTCTAAATATTCTCTTTGGCGTCTGAATTTTGAGTTAATAGCTTTTAGCCTTTTTTTACAAATTAAAGTGGTTGTGCCCTTAAGGCATATGTTAGTGTGGCGTATTCAGCCGATAACAAAGTTCAAGAATCTATACTGTTCTGTTTGGTCACATAAATAAAGTTATATGTGTTCGAGTGTAGCTGACAGCCGCTCATTTTGGCCCCTTTCCACAATTCCAACTACCTGTCCTGTCCTGCGGGTTTAGCAGGGCGTCTCAGCATATTTAATGGGTGATTAGTCAAGATATGCTTTTACTCTTAAATATCAGCCTTAAATTAAAATTATAGTAGGTTTTGTTTTTGCTGCCGTGAATGAATGATATGTGATTATTGTCATACAGTGACTCACGTAGTAAGCAGTCTGTTCCAGAGTACACTGCATACCAGCGTCTCAAGGTTTCTCCGCAGTGCTGACTTGATTATGAAGTGCTGAACCGATCGCAGAAGCGTTTCTACGTCTCCACCAAATAAACTGTGACACAAAAATTCACTATTTTAGTTGTAAATTTGTTTCAACGCTACAAATTAAAAAAAAAAATTAAAAGATTCCTTGGTGTTTGCGGGCCCTGCTGAGGCCGTTAGATTGTTCAAAAATGGCTCTGAGCACTATGCGACTTAACTTCTGAGGTCATCAGTCGCCTAGAACTTAGAACTAATCAAACCTAACTAACCTAAGGACATCACACACATCCAGGCCCGAGGCAGGATTCGAACCTGCGACCGTAGCGGTTGCTCGACTCCAGACTGTAGCGCCTAGAAACCGCACGGCCACTCCGGCCGGCGTTAGATTGTTATTTTATATGTAAAGCAGACAATTCTCATTCTCTTGGAGTGCCTGGCGATAGAATATTTATTTTGAAGGGATTCAATTGGTAGTGCATTTATATCTTAAGGTAACAATTCGGTGTGACGTGTCATCGAGATCTCTCTCAGAGGATCATCGATGACGGGGTTGGATATGGAGGTGGCCCACTCAGCCTGAGGCTGTCAAAGAATGGTTGAAATGGCTCTGAGCACTATGGGACTTCTGAGGTCATCAGCTCCCTAGAACTTAGAACTACTTAAACCTAACTAACCTAAGGACATCACACACATCCATGTCAGAGGCAGGATTCGAACTTGCGACTGTAGCGGTCTCGCGGTTCCAGACTGAAGCGCCTAGAACCGCTCGGACACACCGGCCGGCCTGAGGCTGTCAGCCAAGCTGGTACTGCAAGCGTGCTGACCTCGTGCTTAGGCACGGAGGCGCCCCCTGCTCTCTAGCCGCCACACGTCTGCGGCATTTTGTGTTGGCCGAGGTGAGGCACCAGCCACATTTCCGCTGTCCTGTATTGTGGAAAAGTTAATCGTGATTTGAACATATCGGTTTCCTAGGCATTCCACGAGTGTCCGCTTCCAGGGCTTCCCGGGGTCTCTTACGATTACCTGTTTAAGTGGGTCCTCAGCCGTTCTTACTGCCGTCTATCGTGGCTAAGTTCATTTTTAGTAAGTTAGTATTCCTTTGAAAGTATATCTGGGTATTTTCTTTAAGGTAGGGGAATTCAACTTAGACTACTGGCCATTAAAATTGCTACACCACGAAGATGACGTGCTACAGACGCGAAATTTAACCGACAGGAAGAAGGTGCTGTGATATGCAAATGATTAGCTTTTCAGAGCATTCGCACAAGGTTGGCGCCGCTGGCGACACCTACAACGTGCTGACATGATGAAAATTTTCCAACCGATTTCTCATACACAAACAGCAGTTGACCTACGATGCCTGGTGAAACGTTGTTGTGAGCTTCGTGTAAGGAGGAAAAATGCGTACCATTACGTTTCCAACTTTGATAAAGGTCGGATTGTAGCCCATCGCGATTGCACTTCATCGTATCGCGACATAGCTCCCCGCGTTGGTCGAGATCCAATGACTGTTAGCAGAATATGGAATCGGTGGGTTCAGGAGAGTAATACGGAACGCTGTGCCAGTTCCCAACGGCCTTGAATGACTAGCAGTCAAGATGACAGGCATCTTATCCGCATGACTGTAACGGATCGTGCAGCCACGTCTCGATTCCTGAGTCGACAAACGGCGACGTTAGCAAGACAACAACCGTCTGCACAAAAAGTTGGACGACGTTTGCAGCAGCATGGACTATCAGCTCGGAGACCATGGCTGCGGTTACCCTTGACGCTGCATCACAGACAGGAGCGCCTGCGATGGTGTACTCAACAACGAACCTGGGTGCACGAGTGGCAAAACGTCATTTTTTCGTATGAATCCAGGTTCTGTTTACAGCATCATGACGGTCGCATCCATGTTTGCTGACATCGCTGTGAACGCACATTGGAAGCGTGTAACCGTATCACCCGGCGTGATGGTATGGGGTGCCATTCGTTACAAGTCTCGGTCACCTCTTGTTCGCATTGACGGCACTTTGAACAGTGGACGTTACATTTCGGATGTGTTACGACCCGTGGCTCTACCCTTCATTCGATCCCTACATTTCAGCTGGATAATGCACGACCGCATTTTGCAGGTCCGGTACGGGCCTTTCTGGATACAGAAAATGTTCGACTGCTGCCCTGGCCAGCACACTCTCCAGATCTCTCTCCAATTGAAAACGTCTGGTGAATGGTGGCCGAGCAACTGGCTCGTCACAATACGCCAGTCACTACTCTTGATGAACTGTGGTATAGTGTTGAAACTGCGTGGGCAGCTGTTCCTGTACACGCCATCCAAGCTCTGTTTGACTCAATGCCCAGGCGTATCAAGACCGTTATTACGGCTAGAAGTGGTTGTTCTGGGTACTGATTTCTCAGGATCTATGCACCCAAATTGCGTGAAAATGTAATCACATGTCAGTTCTAGTATGATATATTTGTCCAATGAATACCCGTTTATCATCAGCATTTCTTCTTGGTGTAGCAATTTTAGTGGCCAATATTGTAATATTCCTTTGAATATTCCTGGATATTTTCTCTAAGGCAGAAGAATTTAACTTAATTCCTTGTTGCTTTAAAATTGCAGTATAAGTTAATACTTTTTTAAATCAAACCGAAAGTTTCTGTTTTGAAGCCTTTGTTAATGGACGGTTAAAGTCCGTTGTTATTTGAACGTGAGTTTTGAAACTTGTACTGTGCATTAACGAGCACTGTATGTTGATGTCATCCAGGGCATTTGCGTATTAGTAATCCGTCACTTTTACTAGTAAGTTAATGCTGCTTTAAAATTATTAGCCTCGTTGTATTATAAATGCTTATAACTTTTTTTAAGTGATTTGTTACTTGGGGTAATTCAAATGGTTCTAAGCACTATGGGACTTAACATATGCGGTCATCAGTCCCCTGGACTTAGAACTACTTAAACCTAACTAACCTAAGGACATCACACACATCAATGTTCGAAGCTGGATTCGAACCTGCGACCGTAGCAGCAGCGTGGTTCCGGACTGAAGTGCGTAGAACCACTCGGCCACCGTGGCCGACGTACTTGGGGTAATTACTTCGTTTTTGTATAGTGTATATCTTGCCTTACATTAAATTTTGTCGTATGATGTATGTAATTGTAACGAAGGTTCGTTCATAAATTATGTGCAAGTATTATACCAGTGAATGAAGCATCTGAAATCCCTTAGGCCCAGGTCTTCTCGTAAGGTCTTGTGCCCACTTAATAGCTCGTAATTTTCCATTCCATATCGTCATATAATTTATCTATTTCTACCTTAGTTAATAAACGAATTGCAGCCTGTTACAGAAAAGGGCTCACCATGAAGTCCACATTATAGGCACGCAACGGTTTCACGATCAGGCTCATTTCGTCCAACGTTCGAGTAACTGACAGTGGAGTACAACCACCGCCTCCCAGTTACGTTTGCCTAATGGTGCGCTCACATGTCTTTGGTAAACGAAGAGCTCAGACTCCACACTGTTGCCAGCAAGTTCCTTACCTTTTGCATACTGCGCATGCCCCCCCGTATCCCGCCCGCCTCTGCTCTCACGCCCTCTTGAGGTTGTCATCTTTTAGTTTCCTGGCAATGGGGCAGAGACATATGCAGGGCAGATACTATCGATATTTGAGCGCCAAGGATGTTGCACCTACACGGCACAATCATCACATCCTTATGGCGAAACAGGTGGCGGCGTGAGCGGCAAGGTATGAGAGGCCTATCCAGCATCCTGATCCCTGGTGGCGACCTTAAGCTGGCTAGTGTGAAACCTCGTTAATTTACCTGTGGAAAGGTCCGGGCTCATGAATCTTACTGAGAAAGTGCACTGGACCATTCTGTACGGTCCCGGAGACCGTGGAAACGTCTTAGAAGTGACGTTCTGTTCACCCTGCTTTGCACCCAAAAGTTCATCAAGGAGACACTACCTCCCGATCTCCTGCCGTAACGAGGCAGACTCCCTCCGGTGTGCGCCCTTGCTATTATTCGCAATTTGTCTTAATGACCTTACATCGATACTGAGCCGTGTCGGATCGTTCAGAGTCGATGTTCTACCGAAAGCAAAATCTTATGTCGGCCGCCGGGGAGCGAGGTGAAGTGGCTCGCGAAAAGCAACTTAGGCCGGGGTCTGGCGAGAGAGAAATTTTATGAATTAGATTCAATAGCTTGCATTTAAGTATCCATTCCATCGTAGAGCACCAGAAAAATGACAAAATAAATATTTTTTACATGACCATATCTAATACAGACCAATCCCAGTACATGAACGTACAGTGATTAATAAATCACAAACAGACTGTCACTGATGAGTCATCCACACATTTCAACTTACATAAACAGGCTGCTTTTTTATGAGTAGCATCGAAATGAAGAAGACTGTGACACTGAAAGTAACACTATCGTCTGCATTGCACATAACGGTGGTTATTATGAACATGACATAGATACACTGTCACAACACAAATCAAAAATCAACAGTAAGTAAGCTGACATCGCCGTCACCCACAACATTATATAGAAAACTTAGCATGTGTCAATACCATGGTAAGTTTCATTTCAGACAAAGCAGCTAAGCTGTTTAAGAACACGAAGATCAGGATCATGTTGTCCACCACCAAAACTCATGGAAGAAATTGCTGTATCCCATCTCACAGTCAGCTGAGCAATTTAGCAAGTCAAGCGTTTATAAAGTGACCTACTGTAATGACCGGGTCTTGCAGTATTCCTAGAAAACTTTTTTTAAAAATAATCTAGGTGTGAACAGTAGCAGGAAATTTCCTTATTTAGATGCGGACATACTGTGTCAGTCGCTTTTGACAGTTAGATATGACGTCATAAGTATTACCAAACCCCTGATCTCACGCTCGCTGATTGCAGACGATGCAAAATTGTAAGCAAACTGGGAGGAAGGAAAATTGGGTTTAACGTTCCGTCGACATCAAGATCATTAGAGATGGAGCATAAGCTTGGATTGTGTCAAGGATGGGGAAGGAAATCGGCCGTGACCCTCGAAAGGGTGACTGCTACGGTCGCAGGTTCGAATCCTGCCTCGGGCATGGACGTGTGTGATGTCCTTAGGTTAGTTAGGTTTAAGTAGTTCTAAGTTCTAGGGGACTGATGACCTCAGATGTTGAGTCCCATAGTGCTCAGAGCCATTTGAACCATTTGAGCTCTCGAAAGGAACCATTGCGGCATTTGTTGGAGGGGGCCAGCATTTGACAAACAGGACAGAGTTCCAGCCACTAGCAGAGTTCGACCACGATATCTGTCGAAACCAGCGCCGCGGCTGATCCCCTCCCGACAGCAGGAAGTATCTGATTGAGACTCGAACTTAGTTAAACTTGATACTAGAAAAGACTGGTCAGACTTTGTATGTCTATCTGTTTGTCACTTCCATTGTGACGTATAATTAACACAAGGTTTGCCTTAGAGCAATAGGAATCTTTCATCATTCGTAGGGTGAAATGCCAGCGCTTGACATTACTGTGTGTGCTCTATTCCAAACAGAGAGTTAGGCCGGTGTTCTGTTTATTCTGGCAGTTGGCTGAAGCATCTAATAATAGCATGAAGTTAGAGTTTTTTTTGTGTTTCACGCGTATGTTAAGAGAGCCTTAGGACTCAAATGAGAAACTAGTGTCTGTGCTCTTTGGCATGTTGATTGAAACACTTGACGAAGCATTAAAAGCATGTCAAAAGGAAAATCCATACTCTCATTTCGTTATTAATGCCATATCTACTTCCTTATTCTGACATCCAAGTTATTTAGGATTGTCTCCCACCATTGAGACCTCGATCCCTGCACCTAACCACTCACATGCCCGACAGTGAGACCAACCACATCTCATCACACTTCACATGCAACCTGATTGTGAAAATCAAAATTTGATGCATTGAAGTTAATTCCTAGAAGTTTTGAGGAAAATGAAGAAGTTAGCGAGTTCTTAGGCAATTGTGACATAGCAATAGAATTAACGCCAAGCAGTTGTCCTAGTGTTTATTAAAATTTCTTAAAACAAATACCGTGAGGGCAGTACGAATTAAGCCAGTCGTACGCGATTCGACCGCTTCTTGGGTAGATGTGAAGGCAATTCTACTGCGAAACTATGAGTTAAAATGCACTTTAGCCTACAAAGCGTTTCTTAGTCACTTGCAGACAGAGCAGAGCCGAAAGTATGGCCGAATGGGCGAGCTAGGCTGACACATAGCAGCACCGATGTCCGGAGGGCGTTCAGGGAGTAATGAGGGAATCAGACAGTACCAGAAGCTCTAACGAAGGAAGGAAGGAAGGAAGGAACAATAGGTTTAATGTCGCGTCGACATCGAGGGCATTACAGACGGAGCACAAGCTCGCAGTGTATCAAATCAAGGCTGAAGAAGAAGAACGGTCACGTCCTGTCAAAGAAACCATCCCGGCATTTGCCTGGAGCTATTTAGGAAAATAATGGAAAACTTAAATCTGGATGGCCAGTCGCGGGTATGAACCGTCGTATTCCCGAATGCAAGTTCAGTGTGCTAACTACTGCTCCACGTCGCTCGTACTCAGGATCTAATCGGGAATCAGTCGCGAGCAATAATCTCACAGGGAATTGAAGTTGTTAAACAGTCGTGAGAGCAAGAGGAGATAGTTTAACTTTAGTCCAATTGGTGGAACTAGCGTTAACAGTAGGAGTCTCAAACGCCTATTGTAAGGAAAATTTCGGTGAATCCAGTCGCTCAAGAGATTACTGCTTTAAATGTAAGTGGCCATAACGCGTGGAACTGTACAGAGAGACACGCCAGGCAAATGGACGCCGTACAGCCGAGTTGTACTGGAGCAAAGAAACGAGGACCCCATCCCTTGTCACCGCTGAGAAGGCTATAAGAAACACTATATGAAGGTCATCACAGGGAGATTGGAATCATACGATCGACTGTATGTCACCGATGTTGTCTTCAAGGCTATTTAGCCTTGTGATTAGGCGAGACCCGTGATATGTTACGTTTTTAAAGGACCAGGACACTTAGCCCGATAGTGTAACGCCAGTTTTAGGCTAGCAAATGCGAAGACTGAGAACCCGGTAAACGAAAGAACTGCACGAGTATGCAGTAGAACCATGCCGCCAAGTTACACACATTATACTGTAAGAACAAGAATGACTTCGTAAACATAATATACACGCAGGGAAACCCTAGTTTCGTAGTTGACAGTACCGCTAAGGTTGATGTGATAAATGAGTCAGCACTAAAGAGTACTAAGGGCAGCCACACCAAAGTAATAAAACTTAAAAAGATCAGTAGAGAGGTAGTAGAGGGTCGTGGATCCGCGATACTATGCTGATAGATAACGATGTGCGTGTCGAACACGAGTTTCTTATAGTAGGGAACGAGTTAGAAGTCCCCAAAGAATCTTTGGCAGAGACTTCTGCGAGAGTTTAAGATTACACAACAAGTGCGCTATGGGTCAAGCGCAGACCGGTGTAATAACGGACAGAACAGGAGCCGAAATTAGAAAGTACTGGTTGCATAAAAGCAATCAGCAAGAATAAAATATGGTGTTCACCCGCATTCATCGCGTACCTACTTAAAGGAGCTAAGCATTTTAACTGTACCATCACAATACATATATTTGGCAATGAAATTCGTCATAAATAAGGCATCACAAGAATTGTGATGTCCATACCTACAATACTAGAAGACAGAATGACCTTTATTGCCCATTATTAAAACTCTCAGTGGCTCAGAAAGAGTTAAATAAGCAACAACAATAATGTTTCATTATTTCTCCAATAGCACAAAATGTCCTACAGGTAAGAACGCTAGTTTTTAATGTAATCCAAGACCATTTCACTACGACATCACTTTGTATTCCATAAACGAATTTTTGTTTGCAAACTGTCAGCCAGTAAACAATTGAAATGACTTATTTATAATGGTTGTTGCATTATTAGGACTAAATGTTAAAATATCCATTAATGTTAATACATATCATCTATACATATCCAGTAAAAAGAGACTCTTCATGTCGAAAATTAGCGTATGTATTTGTTACGTTTGATTCGATAGTTACGGTTAAGAACTAATCGTACACAATTAACCCAATAATTATTGGAGGATGATCTTTATTGTCACTTGCAGTTCAGTGAAGTAATGTAACGTGATGAAGGCAGTTAATTGATACTGTTATGGCTGCTCGGACCAATTGAACTTACTGTTATTATCGGCTTAAACTACGACAAATATTTATTTTCAAATTTTGGCGGTACTATAGGATATATACTCTTATAATGGGATCCACATTGAAACTTCCAGGCAGATTAAAACTGTGTGCCCGATCGAGACTCGAACTCGGGACCTTTGCCTTTCGCGGGCAAGTGCTCTACCAACTGAGCTACCGAAGCACGACTCACGCCCGGTACTCACAGCTTTACTTCTTCCAGTACCTCGTCTCCTACCTTCCAAAGTTTACAGAAGCTCTCCTGCGAACCTTGCAGAACTAGCACTCCTGAAAGAAAGGATATTGCGGAGACATGGCTTAGCCACAGCCTGGGGGATGTTTCCAGACGAGGTACTGGCAGAAGTAAAGCTGTGAGTACCGGCCGTGAGTCGTGCTTCGGTAGCTCAGTTGGTAGAGCACTTGCCCGCGAAAGGCAAAGGTCCCGAGTTCGAGTCTCGGTCGGGCACACAGTTTTAATCTGCCAGGAAGTTTCATATCAGCGCACACTCCGCTGCAGAGTGAAAATCTCATTCTGGAAACATCCCCCAGGCTGTGGCTAAGCCATGTCTCCGCAATATCCTTTCTTTCAGGAGTGCTAGTTCTGCAAGGTTCGCAGGAGAGCTTATGTAAACTTTGGAAGGTAGGAGACGAGATACTGGCAGAAGTAAAGCTGTGAGTACCGGGCGTGAGTCGTGCTTCGGTAGCTCAGTTGGTAGAGCACTTGCCCGCGAAAGGCAAAGGTCCCGAGTTCGAGTCTCGGTCGGGCACACAGTTTTAATCTGCCAGGAAGTTTCATATCAGCGCACACTCCGCTGCAGAGTGAAAATCTCATTGTAGGGATCCACATTGTTAGTGACGCGGGGTAATTTACTCGAAATGTGGGCCAACGAGCTAACGGCAATAAAGGACATCGTAATGAGGGGTTTCACTGGGTAAACCAATAAAAAATTCAAAGCCTTCATTTTGGATTTTGACGCTAATATACAATAATAGAACTCTAGGTACTATTTTTAAAGATGTGAGATATTAAGCTATAACTAGCTGTTAATCTATACGTCCAGTGAATACATACCCAAATTTAGTACCGTTCGGAATTTTTCAACATTCTTTCCTGTCCTTAGGACAAAAATATTTAAATACGTGCACACTGTTGAAAAAGCTAATGCTGGACATAGTCACTTCTTGGGCGGTATTTAGGTCTACTGAAGTAATTTATTGCCTCGCGGCCGCCTTCTGGCGTAATGTATGGCTACCGTTCGCGTGATAACAGTTAATTGAATAGCGCGAACACAGGGCTATCACGCAACCATCTCACTCCCTTGTGGCGTATAATGGGCTAAGGATAATCCTTGCGCAACACTGCGATGTGGCCGCAGTTTCAGAGAATAAGCAGTCGTGTCAGGGATCTCATATACGCGTTATTACTTCTGCTCCAAAGTCGAGGACAATGGGCAGTTTCCGGCTATGGAAACACTTTACACGCGATATGCTGCAATGGTGCTGGAACTGGTTTCTCACTCCTTCTTGCAAAGATTCGACTTCCTGGATATCGCTTTACCTTCTACATATTAAATATTTTTGGGAGTGGCGCCAGTTTTAATAAACAGTTACTACAGAAAATGAGTGGTTGGGTGAAAGTCATAAGGCAATATTTCCCCTTTCAGGAGGAAAAGTAGTCCTGCAAACATTCGCTCAGTCCAGTCTTCATGTAAGTTTCTCTTAAACTACTTTTACCTACCCCATATTTTTTGAAAAGAAAAATCAGCTTCCACGTTTTCTTTGCAGAACAGCTGTATGAACCTAACATGAATTTTTTAAATTTTGGGCGAGGCGCTAAATGTTTGCACTTACAATAATTGTTGACGCGTTAAATTCATTTTAATCTATTTCACCTTGCCAAACAGGGAATCATGAAATGGCAATGAAATAAAGACCAGCGCATATTATAATTTCTTAGAAAGTACAATGTACTTCTTTGTGAAAACAGAGAAACTATAAGCAGAGACAAATCCCGTGACATAGCCCTTTCCTAGATTTGACAGTCGAGTAAGGTGAAAAAGCGTTTTTAAATACTGGGACTTTCGTGCTGTTGTGGTGGTCTTTTTATTGCACTGCCACCTGGAACCTTGCGTCGTCTTCCACTCGCCGTTGAAATTTGTATACAAATTACTTCCCACTTGTGTATTTGCGGGAACCATCTACATCTACATCTACATCTACATCTATACTCCGCGAGCCACCTTACGGTGTGTGGCGGAGGGTACTTATTGTACCACTATCTGATCCCCCCTTCCCTGTTCCATTCACGAATTGTGCGTGGAAAGAACGACTGTTTGTAAGTCTCCGTATTTGCTCTAATTTCTCGGATCTTTTCGTTGTGATCATTACGCGAGATATATGTGGGCGGTAGTAATATGTTGCCCATCTCTTCCCGGAATGTGCTCTCTCGTAATTTCGATAATAAACCTCTCCGTATTGCGTAACGCCTTTCTTGAAGTGTCCGCCACTGGAGCTTGTTCAGCATCTCCGTAACGCTCTCGCGCTGACTAAATGTCCCCATGACGAATCGCGCTGCTTTTCGCTGGATCATGTCTATCTCTTCTATTAATCCAACCTGGTAAGGGTCCCATACTGATGAGCAATACTCAAGAATCGGACGAACAAGCGTTTTGTAAGCTACTTCTTTCGTCGATGAGTCACATTTTCTTAGAATTCTTCCTATGAATCTCAACCTGGGATATGGCACACATAATTGAGGAAAAACCACGGAAAACCTGTGGATAACCGGATATATATGGGCATCACTCCTTTACAATTGAAGAGCGTCTCATAAAAAATATACCAACTCTGTCGAAAATACCAAAAGTACGTTAGATATTGTTTCATGTGCCCCTAGCCATTATACATATAGATGAAAATGGTTTACATCTTCGTAGATTCGAAAGTTATTTGTGATACAAAAGGCGATATGCAATGTTTATTGTCTGACTACCTAGATCACATTACCATAAACCTGCACATTGACTACCGGATTAATTTTCGTTGCTACTACCGTCTACTCTATACGTCACAGGTAATAAATTTTAAATGTTTACCGAACTTTATTGAAATCAAATGCGCAGAGGTTTATTATACATCTTCAGTATGCACTGATCAGCAAGAACATTATGACCTCTGACCTAATATCGATGTAAACCAGTCCAGGCGATAGCAGCATCACCTGGCGAGGAATGAGCGCTGGTCAGACACACGAACGGTGCATTTAGCATCAGTGAGCGTGTTGTCCGTGTGTAGAATGGGGAAGCCGAGCGATAGTTTTGAGTTTGACACAGCAAATTGTGATGGTCCGGAGGCTCAGCAAGTGCATTTCGGAAACTGCACGACTTATTAGGTGTTCGAGGAGTGCTGTGGAGAGTGACTTTAGCACATGGCGAAACCAAGGTAAAGGCACGTACAAACGTCGTGGGGTTGGGCGGGCGGCCGCTGTGGCCGAGCGGTTCTAGGCGCTTCAGTCTTGAACCGAACTTCTGCTATGGTCACAGGTTAGAATCTTGCCTCGGGCATGGATGTGTGTGATATCCTTAGTTTAGTTAGGATTAAGTAATTCTAAGTCCAGGGGACTGATGAACTCAGATGTTGAGTCCCATAGTGCTCAGAGTCATTTGAACCATTTTTGGGGTTGGGCAGCCACCCTCATTACTGATGTCAGACATCGCAGACTGGGCAGACTGGTAAAACAGGACATGCGGTTAACTGTGCGGGAACTAACATTAAACTTAAATGCCATGTAGAAAATAAGTGTGTTGAACACACACTGTACCAAACACTCCTAACGATGGGGCTCCGTTGCCGACGACCGATGTATGTTCCAATGTTAACAACACGATATCAGCAACATGGATTGAGGTGGGCATGTGACCATAGGCACTGGACGTTGGCGCAGTGGTAGAGCGTTGCATGGTCTGGTGAATCCCGATGACTTCTTCATCATGCCGACGGGAGGGAGCGAACCCGTCGCCTTCCAGGTTCAAATGGCTCTGACCACTATGGGACTTAACATCTGTGGTCATCAGTCCCCTAGAACTTAGAGCTACTTAAACCTAACTAACCTAAGGACGTCACACACATCCATGCCCGAGGCAGGAATCGAACCTGCGACCGTAGCGGTCACGAGGTTCCAGACTGAAGCGCCTAGAACCGCACGGCCACACCGGCCGGCTCGCCTTCCAGGGAACAGTTCTTCGATACCTGTACTGTGGGACGGGACAAGCTCGTCGCAGCTCCATTTGCCTTTGGGGAACATTCACATGGGAGTCGTGAGTCCAGTGGAGCTCGCACGAGGCACCATGTTGGCCAAGGAGTATCATACACTGGTTACAGACCGCCTACACCATTTCATAGCAATCATGTTTCGTCATAGCAGTGGCATTTTTCAACAGGACAATGCATCTACATCTACATTTATACTCCGCAAGCACCGAACGGTGTGTGGGGGAGGGCACTTTACGTGCCACTGTCATTACCTCCCTTTCCTGTTCCAGTCGTGTGTGGTTCGCGGGAAGAACTACTGCCGGAAAGCCTCCGTGCGCGCTCGAATCTCTCTAATTTTTCATTCGTGAACTCCTCGGGAGGTATAAGTAGGGGGAAGCTATAATTTGATACCTCATTCAGAAACGCATCCTCTCGAAACCTGGACAGCAAGCTACACCGCGATGCAGAGTGCCTCTCTTGCAGAGTCTGCCACTTGAGTTCGCTAAACATCTGCGTAACGCTATCACGCTTACCAAATAACCCTGTGACGAATCGCGCCGCTCTTCTCTGGATCTTCTCTATCTCCTCCGTCAACACGACCTGGTACGGATCCCACACTGATGAGCAATACTCAAGTAAAGGTCGAACGAGTGTTTTGTAAGCGACCTCCTTTGTTGATGGACTACATTTTCTAAGGACTCTCCCTATGAATCTCAACCTGGCACACGCCTTACCAACAATTAATTTTATATGATCATTCCACTTCAAATCGTTCTGTTCGCATACTCCCAGATATTTTACAGAAGTAACTGCTACCAGTGTTTGTTCCGCTATTATATAATCATACATTAAAGGATCTTCTTTCTATGTATTCGCAATACATTACATTTGTCTATGTTAAGGGTCAGTTGCCACTCCCTGCACCAAGTGCCAATCCCTGGCAGATCTTCCTGCATTTGCTGCAATTTTCTAATGCTGCAACTTCTCTGTATACCACAGCATCATCAGCGAAGAGCTGCATGGAACTTTCGACACTATCTACTAGGCTATTTATATATATTGTGAAAAGCGATGGTCCCATAACACTCCGCTGTGCCACGCCAGAGGTTACTCTACCGTCTGTAGACGTCTCTCCATTGATAACAACATGGTGTGTTCTGTTTGCTAGAAACTCTTCAATCCAGCCACACAGTCTGGTCTGATATTCCGTAGGCTCTTACTTAGTTTGTCAGACGACAGTGCGGAACTGTATCGAATGCCTTGCGGAAGTCAAGGAAAATGACACCAACCTGGAAGCCTGTATCTAATATTTTCTGGGTCTCATGAACAAATATAGCGAGTTGGGTCTCACGCGATCGCTGTTTCCGGAATCCATGTTTATTCCTACAGAGTAGATTCTGGGTTTCCAGAAATGACATGATACGCGAGCAAAAAACATGTTAAAAATTCTACAACAGATCGATGACAGAGATATAGGCCTATAGTTTTGCGCATCTGCTCGACGACCCTTCTTGAAAACTGGAACTACCTGGGCTCTCTTCCAATCGCTTGGAACCTTCCGTTCCTCTAGAGACTTGCAGTACACGGTTGTTAGAAGGGGGGCAAGTTCTTTCCCGTACTCTGTGTAGAATCGAATTGGTATCCCGTCAGGTCCAGTGGCCTTTCCTCTGATGAGTGATTTCAGTTGCTTTTCTATTCCTTGAACACTTATATTACTAGGCCAGAAAGGTGATGGAGTGGCTCTAGAAGCACAGTGGTGAGTCCCATTATTGGCTCCCTAACTCTCCCGAATTGAACTCAGTCGCAGTCGAACACATCTGGGATTTGACTGAACATTGTGTCAGAGCTCAGCGCGTCCCCACCCCCCCCCACCCCCTCCTCTCCCCATTCCCCAGAATTTACGGGTATTTTGTTATTTGTGTGTGCAGATGTGGTGCAGACTCCCTCCAGCGACCTACCAAAACCTCATTGTTTTGATGCCACAACGCATCACCACTGTTATTCGTGCCACAGGTGGACATACCGGCTATTAGGTAGGTGGTTCAAAAATCAAATGTGTGTGAATTCTTACGGGACTTAACTGCTAAGGTCATCAGTCCCTAAACTTACACACTGCTTAACCTAAATTATCCTAAGGACAAACACACACACCCATGCCCGAGGGGGGGCTCGAACTCCTTTTCTCTGCCTCGTGATGACTGGGTGTTGTGTGATGTCCTTAGGTTAGTTAGGTTTAAGTAGTTCTAAGTTCTAGGGGACTGATGACCATAGATGTTATGTCCCATAGTGCTCAGAGCCATTTGAACCATTTGACTCGAACTCCCGCCGGGACCAGCCGCACAGTCCGTGACTGCAGCGCCTTAGACCGCTCAGCTAATCCCACGCGTCTGGTAGGTGGTCATTATGACCTGGCTGATCAATGTATGTATAGTGCTTAACCGATTATACTTTTTCTCGGGTATCACAGTGCTACTCAGAGCAAATTAATCACCAGTTTGTCTCACACTGTCATTGCCGCAAACTTCAGTCAGGAGTAGTGAGCAGCAGTCGATGCAGAATACTTAAATGAGTGCGCCCGTCCGTTGTGCTATATTATTTAAGAGAAAAACGAATTTCGTAGCGCTCTTTGAGAGATATTGTATGGGCAATATAAACAATAATGACCCTTTTAAACTGCCTACCTATTGTCCTAAGCAACGGTGGGAAAGCTTGATGGTGAAAGGAGTACATAGAGGGCCCAAACATGGCAGATGTGCTTAACGACAGTATTACAGAAATGGAAGAGGACTTATATGAAGACGAGATGGGGGACATGACACTGCTATAGGAATATTAGAGAGCCGTGAAAGACATAAATCGAAAGAGAGTCCCGGGAGTAGACGAAATTCCGTCAGAACTACTGACAGCCTTAGGAGAGCCGATTATGACAGAAGTTTTCGATCTGGTATGCGAGAATATAGCAGACAGATGAAATACCCTCAGACCTCAAAACGAATATAATAATACTAAGAAAACAGGCGTTGACAGGTGTGAATCCTTCTGAACTATCAGTTTAAATCATGGGTGCAAAATACTAATGTGAGCTACTAACAGACGGATGGAGAAATGCAGGAACACGGGAGGCAATACTGAGCCTACGGTTTCTCTTAGAGAACAGATTAAGAAAAGATGCAGGCTTTTGACCATGTTTAATGGAATATGCTCCTTACAATTCTAAAGGCAGCAAAGGTAAAATACAGAGTGCGAAAGGCTGTCTACAACTCGAACAGAAACCAGACGGCAGTTATAAGAGTCAAGGGCATGGAATGGGTGCTGTGGTTGAGCAGGAAGTGAGACAGGGTTGTAATCTATCCCAAAAATTACTCAATCTCTACATTGACAAGCAGTAAAGGGAACCAAAGAAAAAAAAAACTGGAGTAGGAATTCGGCTTGTTCGCCCTCTTCTGGAGTGTCGCTGTGCAGTGTGGGACCCGCATCAGATAGAATTCACGGAGGACATTCAAAAAGTTCAAAGAAGAGCAGGATCTTCTCATAAAACTTCAGTCGCCAATTTTTCTCCTCAGAGTGTGAAAATATATTTCCGCCGACTACCTACATAGGGAGATTATGATTATGGTTATGATTAGCATGATAAAAAACGAGAAATCGAAGCTCGCATGGAAACATTTAAGTATTAGTTTTCTCGCGCGCTTTTAGAGATCGTTAGAGATAGAGGTTAAAGGCGGATCGATGAACCTTCTGTCAGGCACTTAACTGTGAACTGCAGGGTATCGTGTAGACATAGACGCAGAAGTGTCAGAAACAGTTTTCTAAATGTATAAGTATGGAGTTTAGCCAAGCATCGAAGTGAAACATGGACGATAAATTGCTTAGACAAGAATAGAAGCTTTTGAAATGTGGTGATACAGAAGAATGCTGAATATTATGTGGGTAGATCACGTAACTAACTGAAGAGATACTGAATAGAATTGGGGAGAAGAGAAGTGTATATCACAACTTCACTAGAGGAGGGAATCGGTAAGGGGACACATTCCGGGACATCAAAGCTTCACCAGTTTAATGCTGGTGGAAAGTGTGGAGGGTAAACGAGGTAGAGCGAGACCAACAGATGAATACAGTAAACAGGTGTAAGCTGTCATAGTTATTCGAAGCTGAAGAGGCTTGCAGAACACAGAGTGGCACGTAGAGCTGCAAGAAATCAGTCTTTGGACTAAAGACGACAACAACAACAATAGTATTTTTTCAAATATGTGCTAGTGTTTTTGCTACAATCTGATTCAACTATCGAAATGAATCGTTTTATATGTGACGTGTTTAACTGACTATTCCTCTATTTTCTTATAATGTCATACTTTAATCGTATGTCTTTATTGTAACAACAGGTTTGGTTCAGACTGTTTATGGAATGTTAGTAGTGTCCTGTACGCAGTAGTTCTCGTGACTATGGTGTTATGCCTTCCACTACCGCATGGGTGCTGCGGGCTTTCAAAAAAAAAAAAAAAAAAGTGGCCCTCAACTACGTACCCTCAGACATAGAGTTGAAATACAAAAGTTTACGCTGGTTTCCTTGCCCAGGGGCTTGGATACGTAGTTGCCGCATTACATGCCAAATACTGCTGTGTCGACAGTATACAATATGAATACACACATGAATCGAATGACCGAAAGTTCCTATCACTCGGCAATTGCGAATTTTGAATGTAACATAGAAATTTATACATGAAAGATAGCAATTAAATAAAATCTGCTGGTACTATTTTAATGACTTTAAATGATGAGTACGATAGCAGAAGTACCTTTAAGAATGCCATTTATTACTGCAAACACTTACTGGCGTCGATGGTCGAGCAATTAAATAAAATATAAGTTGAATAGCGGCGAAACAATATATTCCTACTTCATGTAATTAGTTATGAACAACAACATAGCTCACGAGATTTTCACTTCTGAACGCATACTACATCTTCATTGCAGAAGCTACGGTGACCCTCTGTCGCGTCTTCCCATCCAAAACTCTCTCCCGTTTCCCCTGTGACCCAATGCTCCTCTCCCACTTCCATACATTGTCTCCATTGACTTCGGTAGTCGCCTACTATAGTAACGAACGCTGTGTTCGGCTAGAGCGCTCCTACCATGTCTCCAAGCCAACGCACACTCACAAACATATTGAAACACATGCGAAATACTGGATTTACATTTAAAAACCTTGAAATTAAATCAATATTCCTACAGCTGGACCAAAAACTCGCTCTAACACACATTTCTAAATACATTCAAAATTAAATAAACATATCTCAAAGGAATAAAAGCATAAGTACGCCTGCCGGCCAGAGTGGCCGAGCGGTTCTAGGCGCTACAGTCTAGAACCTCGCGACCGCTACGGTCACAGGTTCGAATCCTGCCTCGGGCATGGATGTGTATGATGTCCTTAGGTTAGTTAGGTTTAGGTAGTTCTAAGTTCTAGGGGACCGATGACCTCAGGAGTTAAGTCCCATAGCGCTCAGAGCCCGAGCCATAAGTACGCCTGTAGCCTAATGTCTCTGTGCTTTCTATGACACAGCAAATATTTGAGCAAATTCTTCATGAATAGTATATATCGGATATAAACAAAGACACAGATGAATAAATATATGTTTATCAGCATGCTGCTACGGTTTTTTCGTGTAACTGTGGAGTACTTATGGCCTGACGCGATCAGTAGTAATCGGCCACTTTGACCTCCAATCCCTCATGTACTATTCAAGTTACATGCCTGTACTTCATACCAACTTAGGTTTACACTAATGGCTTTCTAAAGATATGTCGATCGACAAAATCGGATGAACCGTTTAGATTTTGGAAATCGTTGCTGGGTGTTACTTGTATAATTGACAGTCAGATACTAAACTTTAAACTAATAGAGATACTGAAAATCTGAAGACACCATCAGAATCGCAATGCAAATAATGGTAATGTACATTTTTCTTTTTGAGGTATCATGATTCCTCTGGCTACTGTTTATTTCTACATGAAGTTTGAAATGTCTGCCATTATGGTTTCACAAAGTCTACCATCTTTGGCACTCCCAGCATACTAATCGCCTTCATCGACACAAAGAACCTTCCTTGATACAGTGTCAACATGGAATTCCGAGCCACACGGTCGGCCTGGACCACGCACTGGGGCTGCCCCACTTGCTCCGGCTACTGTTCGGCACCACGTGGTCGCTGACGAGCCCCGGCTTGCCGAGCGGCCTGTGTGGTCACGCCAGCTCTGAACTTGGAATATTTCCAGGGCGCCACAACTCTCCCGTTACCTCACACTGCGTACTAATAGATGCTGCCTCTGGGAAGGGTTGATATGAAGTGGTAACAGATTTAAGGCTCGTAATTTAACTGGACTACCTGCTTTCTGTTAAAAACAGCTCTCTCCACTGCTCGAACCACTACCGTCCATTTCGTTTCCTACCACAATCGACTTAAAAGCATACGTCTGCTAGCCGTCGATAACCTGATAGCTGTCAGAATGGCAGTCGAGAGGTACTATTCGGTAGACCTGCATAAAAATTATTTGACATAAGTGAAGCAAGGGTATAGCCTTTTTGCAAATAATACACTGGTGTCCAAAATTAAAGCAACAAACCGGTACTTCCCCATTTTTGTCTAGTTCATCTTATATTCACACAAAATGTCAACAGATGTCAATCGTGTTTTTCACGGAAGATGACATTCCGGTCAATTGACAGCCATGTCAACGATGACGACAGGGCATCTATCAAACAGATAGTGTTTGCCACGTAGTCCCACATCCATACGAGCTGTGTACACAGTCACAGACGGTGCAGTATAACACAAAGAAGATACCTACAAGACTCTCTGCGGTGGAGGGCCATAAGAAGAATGGAAGCAGGACAGTCGCAAACTGATGTGGCCCGAAGGCCTAATGTGAATCGTTCTGTTGTTTCTCAGATATGGCAACAATTTATAGAGACCAAAACAGTATCCCGAATACCAGCGCAGGGCCGACCAAGGATGATATCAAAAAGAGAGGACTTACTTGGGCGTAACGCCACGATGGTACCGTCTTATTACTGCACGGTAACTGGCAGGAATCATCCTGTTCTGGGCTGCTGGAGAGAGAAAGGAGCGTATTTTATTTATTTTTGGAACAATTTATTTAGGGACGGATTTCACCTAGTTTATTTATTATGCTGATACAAAACACTCACCCTGCTGTGCTTGGGGTCACAATATACAATTTACAGACCTGGAAACTACTCGTAAATAATGTAGTACACTCATGCACAAAGACGCAAACAACTCCTAAATTACCGAAATAATCCAGTACACAGCATACAAACGTGCAAACTACTCGTAGATCACCGAAATAATGCTTGTGTAATGCTATGCAAACATGCTCACAATGAAGCTTCCCGGCAGATTAAAACTGTGTGCTGGGCCGAGACTCGGACTCGGGACCTATGCCTTTCGCCGGGATGTTTCCAGAATGAGATTTCCACTCTGCAGCGGAGTGTGCGTTGACATGAAACTTCCTGGCAGATTAAAACTGTGTGCAGGGCCGAGACTCGAACTCGGGATCTATGCCTTTCGCGGGCAAGTGCTCTACCAACTGAGCTACCCGAGCACGACTCACGCCCCGTCCTCACAGCCTCACTGAAAGGCATAGGTCCCGAGTTCGAGTCTCGACTCGGCACACAGTTTTAATCTGCCAGGAAGTATCATATCAGCTCACACTCCGCTGCAGAGTGAAAGTTTCATTATGCTCACAATGCTTAAACAACCGAAGATAATGCAGGGCATACACGCTCAGGACACATAAAAAAACGCAATGTATCAGCGACTCTAACCCTGATTCTACTGGATGGAAAGCCTACGTGCACCCCCTAACACATAGAAACTGTTCAGATGTGGGAGAGGTAGGTTAGCTTAGTGTACTTTATTTATTTCGGTCGGCTAAGTGACTCAAATATCAATCTTAGTTATGTAATTAATCACAAAGATCGGTCCTAATTATACAACTATACGCATAGCACTGCACAAGGATGGCTTAAAATCGCAATGATACCATATCACTGATGTTATCCTGCTGGGAAGAAATTTCGCAATACCACTCGAAACCAGCGACAGAAACACTCAAACTCTACCTTACACCTACAAGTTGCGGGGAAAAAGGATGAGGTGTAAGGTACTATCTTCATTTATTTTGGTGGGAAATACGTTCAACTGACAACGTGCTGATGTTGGACAGAGACGAGTCTAAGAAAGTGAATTACCTGCAAGCATACAGCATCTATCGCTGTTTGATGTCAGAGTTCACTACACATGCCTACTAAAAATCAACCTACAGCCCAGCTAACCGAAGCCAACACACGCTATCACAACTGATGGAAAAAAATGTATAACAATTCTAATTATTGTCATGAAAAAACCAGCAGCCATATTGAATGGATCATAATGCAGCACATGTACTGGGGAAAATCGTTGTCCTAAAACACTGCACTTTAACGTGCGTTCTCCTCCACGTACAATCACAAACTGCCGAAAATCCACCTTGGGATGGAAGGACCGAGGGAGTAAGCTACTCTGCCAGCAGTCTCACGACACGTGCTGGTCGCCATCTGTCTTGAAGCGGTGGTCCTTTGCGAACACAAAAGCATGTATAGATAAATAAAAAATAGGAGACGAAAGGACAGCTTTCCCAAACGCATCTTGGTCGTCTAAAGTATAGTGACACAGCCGCCCCTAATGGTTAGGAGGCGCCGCTGCAGCGACGAGCTGTCACAGCCTAGACAGGTCCCCAAGCCTCCAATAGACCTCTCGTTCTGGGATGGAAAACACTTTTGTTTGACGTCAGAGAGGACGCTCCAGCTGGGGCCGGGCGAGAGCCACGGTCTTGTAGACAACTCAAACGCCATATTGAGCTGGATTATTTAACATAAGGCTCTGAGCACTATGGGACTTAACATCTATGGTCATCAGTCCCCTAGAACTTAGAATTACTTAAACCTAACTAACCTAAGGACATCACACAACACCCAGCCAACACGAGGCAGAGAAAATCCCTGACCCCGCCGGGAATCGAACCCGGGAACCCGGGCGTGGATTTAACATAAACTCGACCCCTATAATAAAGTAACTATTTAAAAAGATTTGTGACGATAATAAATGCCCTCTTTCCACGAAAATATACAAAGTCCGTTTTCATTTAATTTTATGCAAAAAAGTGGTATGGTTTTTCACGTTTGACTGAGAAACTCATCTGCGAAGACCTTTACGTGAAAACTCGAAAAAAATAGAGGAAACTGATATCTCAACTCGAGAATACCGATGTCGGTGATGTAACAGATTCCAAATCATCCTTATAATTTGGAAAGTCATCTAAGGTGTCTCTCATGTCTAGAGAACCAGCAAACTTGTTCTCCACTCGTCTTTAACTTGCTAGATGGACTCAACACACACCACAATCGGTCTTGTCTCAACCAAATAAAGACAGGAAATATGAAGAAGCATTCAATCTGACAATTTACATGGGGTGGAGGGGGGGGGGCAAATAATGGTCGTCAATGATCCAGCTCTAACACATATCCATACTTCTCTAATTTTCATGTGTTCACGAAAGCTGTCCAACACGTATTAAGTATTAGTCCGCAATTCGACCGTGTTGAGGACAAGATGCTCCTGCAAAGCAACATGCCTCTCCATTCGGATGGCTCCTGCTGTTAGTGGGAAACGTGAATCATTCCCGGCACAGGCCGCTGCCGCCGCTCAATGCCAAGCACGCATAGAGAGAATCATCCTACAAAATCGGTCACATATGTATTTGATCACTATACTTACAATTAAATGTTACGATTGCAGTTTCAGTTGAATCACATACAACAATGAGCGAAGTATCGGAAATATACCTTGCTGACAGCTGTGGATCTGGAAATAGAAATATCTGTACGATTCTTATGACTAGACATACTCTTGCCTTTGCTATCACAGTATTCCATGTCAGATCCATACCTACCTTATGGCTGGACATAGTCATTTCCGTTGTACAAGTCAGAACACAAATACATACTTCATAAGCCTGATACTGAAGGCGAACCTATCACACATCCCCTACTACTAAGTATAATACTTCGTCAATAACCGATTGGTGGCGATACGAAATAATACTGACCGAAAATCAACGATGGGAGGACATGTCTCATAAGATTCCCTGTGAGTGGTGCCACTGTGTCCTAGAAAGAGAGGCGTAATCGTCTTGTAAACAGCCAGATGTTAAAAAACAGAACCATATTACAAGGGGTCTTGGTTCTACATGTGCATACAAGTATCCACGTTAAAAGCTTTAAAAGCTCTACTCGCTTTATAAATCTACCAATGGCATCACCTCTGAATGAAGTGGTTTCTTCCAGAGAAATACCGTGACACTGAATATAGACGGTGATCGCCAGAGTGTATAGTATCAGACCAACAGTGCAGTTACACATCGCTGACGGTGCAGCCTCGTACTCCTAATGAAATTACCGAATTTGGAAAGTGGTTCGGTGAAGGAGCGTGGTATGAAACAGATATTTGCAACTCCCTCACGCCGTTGGCACTAGATATTTCTCCAGTATTTGTAACGCATTGTGTCTCGATCCCATATCACAGGTTGGTCATATATCGACTGGGTTACAGGCAATGGTTGATTGACAAGGATCACAAACAGTAGTAGAAGATGTGCTGATTGAGGTCATAAGGAATGTACACTAGCGTTTCAGATCTCAAGTTTTACGCTTTCAGTAGAAATGCTCTCTTAGATTTGGAATCAAGTCTCTCCATTCAACCACATACTTGCGTTGGATCCTATGGAGAAGTCCTTTAATGATTACAGCCACTAGTGAATCACATTTCTGGCACTCTCATATCTCGAAACGAGTCACCTTTCTCGAATGTATCTGCTACAGTAAAATTCCAATGTGGTTTTAGGTAGCCCCTATGCATCTGGCAACTGCCCCTCAGACTCTGCTCTACCATTCCAGGAGCTTTGCACATGTGATCATTCCAGTGTAAGTCGGAACTGAGTAGAAGTCAGAGAAGGCTATATCTACCACCTTCTTCAACCCATGTAGAAACAGGTTAAGCTGAATTACTGCAACAGGACTGTGTTTTGCCCATTCGGTGGAAATTGGAACTGGGAGAAGGACGAGGACATACAATCACCATTTATCTTTGTTTTACAATTACCATTCCCAACTTTCGCCCAAATAAACAGATACTTGTCTGCACTGAGCTACTTTTTTCGTCATGTAGACAAAGTAAATGGCTTATCTGGAATTTCACTGTGGTGCATTCCCAAACTACATACAAGTACTACAGATTCCTGTCCCTCAGGGCCCATTCACATCTATCCCCTCCACCATCTTCGTTGTTCTGTACCATTCAACAGAGAAAAATTAAGAACTATAATAGCTACACTAACTTCATCTGATAAAGAACTCGATAAGATTTTTACCGCATCTCTCTCCTCGCATATGTCGAAAACAAATACCGAATGCATGCTGGCATCAAGCACATGTGACAATCCTGTTACATATACACATATTGATCCACTGCACAGACCAGTTTGAAGTTTCATAACCTGTTCTGTAGGAGGACGATCGTACCCCACAGACTACACTGTAAATCGCAAGAGACGCTCCCAGTGACACTGTGTCGTTGTTTAAAACATTGTTTTTTTTCGCTGTAACATGCTTTGTACACTGTTATACATTTTGTTTTTCCGCCACGGCTTCGGGGTCTGTGTCATGTTCTAAACTGACATTAACACATTCTGATCCATTGCCTCTCGCAGAAAAATAGTCGTCGCACTTTGTAAATCATGTTGTTACTGCTGCTACCTCAACACACCACACCCACAGGATGATTTTAAATAAAAGACAATTACAACATAAGGAAGCTGGAAGAGTTTGACAGCGTTGTGGAGAGTTTCCAAACTGCTGTCCAAACGTGATTGACTACCTCTACATTTAAACTCATCTGTTACAGTCACGGAATAGCTGATGGCTCTGTGCTCCATTTCTACTGATTCCTCATATTGTAGTCATGTATGTGATCACTGTTTCGGTTCTAGCCACCCCCAGAAGGTAATGCCCCTTCACCAAAACTCTTTCTTCAACTCAAACAAGCGATTTCACTCAATCATTATGTGGTAAACAACCGCATGCCAGTGGATGGATGGGATGGAAAGACACGGTCGATGTACTGTAACAATAAGCGTCACAGTTGATAGTGCAAACAATTTTAGCAGTTTTACAGTAATTTCAACACCAACCAGTGATGTGACAACATGTTTACCAATTTCAGTATCATAACTAAACCGCCCCTTCTCTACTTTGCGAGTATCGTTGCGAATGTAGATAGACGACAGTGCAGTACGTCCATTCAATGTTAATTCTCGAACACATACATCATCAAAATATACCAGACAGCGCTCTACATATCTCTTGCACTTCGGTCATAGTATGTAAATAATGATCTTTCTCTATGTGGATGGGAGTCACAGGGCATACTCACATACTTAGGAGAAAGTTAGAGACCGAAAGATCTCCTCGTATTGCCTTTGACCAATGCTCCCGGCAGCTGACCAGAAGTAGACCGCTACATTCCACGTTTTGTTGCAGAAACAGTGTGAACCGAGGCTGTAACTACTGTCCCACACCCTTCCGAAAGCACAAAATTTCTCCAGATGCGCGAATGTCGAGGAGGTTAGCACCCCTTATCGATGTACAGTGGATATGAATCCGTTGTGGTGATATACGAGTAAGAGATTGTTAAGAACAAGAAACGGGAGGTTTTTATGCGTGATGGAGCTCCAGACAGACAGAGTTTGTCACGTTTTACGTAAATCAACTGCGCTAGCAATTCTAAAGTATTGTTCTAGTATTTGAGGTCATTACCAAGAAGGTATTGGTAAGAGAGAACATAAACACAGGAACTCCTAAGGCTACAATGTTCTGCACTTAAAATACGCTATGATGTTAGATCGTTGTGGTTTCCGACCTATTAGTCATATGGAATGCAACACTGCTACTATCCCAATGTGAGAAATATATTTACAGCGCATGACATATGTCCTCCTTGCAGGTTTCTCTACAATAAAGTATGGTGATTAATTGTAAAATGAAAAACTACTTCCTTAAAACGTCTATTCCGTGTGATACAAGTATAATATAGCTTCTCATGGGTGTATAGCCCTCCACTATTCACATCCAATGATAGTTCAAAGTATTATACTATGCTCTCATCAGTCCTATATAAAAAGATCTTTAGTAATGGAGAATGCCTTTTACAAGGAAAGAGACAAACGCATATCAGCGGCATCTGACATGTGAAATTACACGTGATGATGCCACTAATTTTGTAAAAAGGATCCCTGTCAAGCAGATGTATACATGGATGTTGTAGTACCTCACAAACACCTGTCACTAACTTAGAATCACTATAGTTATGAAACTTAAGACTCAATTTTATGCACAAGTTGCGGCAGGGGGTTGGAGTGCCTCGCATTAATCTTCGTTCTTCTAGAGGAATGTGTTGAAACAGGATGGTCACATTTCATCACACATAAGATGGAAGTCCTTTGATGGTGGAGGGGTTTGCTGATAAGGATCGTAAATAGACAGTGCTCTAAGTCAAATACAGAACACGTGGTTGTATATGAGTCAAACGCAGACTATGTCACGTGATTGATGCATCCTCAAAGAACAGCGGAAAAAATGGTCAAATGACCTCTGCCAACATCAGCCTCCCTCTCTAGAATCAGTCTACCATCAAATCGTACCTCGTTACAGCTCCATCTCAATCGATCGCCCTGTGTACTCTCTATTATCCTTTAACGCAGATGCATATAAATTCAGAGACAGATGGTTCTCTGTTTTCATGAAAAGCGTCAAATACAACAGTCAACTTGCGTGCATCACTTTTACCTCAGTAGACATACAGTAGAATGCTACCTCGAAGGAAAAAAAGAGTGACTATTTCCCTGGCCCCTTTTGCTTCCTTGTCGACGTTTTCTCGCATTCCTCTTCCTATCGCATGCTTGTACCCATGTACAAGAATTATTCTGTGCCAACTAGAAAACATGAAAATACTTCGTCAATTTCCCCCTCCCCCCCCCCCCCCCATTTATGCGTATTTTTGCTCAATTTATACGTATTTTCCATCATTTTTTCGCAATTCTATCAATTTTTTTATGTCACTTTTACCCATGTGATCATGACATAATCGCTCGTTCCGTGTTCTAAGACTGCTTGTAAATGTAGTACAGCTGCGAACACCTAGCGCAAATTCACTGTTTCTCTGATCAGGAGGCACTGTATAGCACTATACTCGATTGCATCCAGTCGCTTCCACCCACTATTCCACATTTACAGTGCGTTTGCTCTGTTTTCTGTATGTCTGTGTACGTCCTTTTTCCACTAATTTTCCCCTTCAGACGGCTGGGGTGATGAGAAGGGTGGGTCACACGTGCAGCTGAGAAAAACACATGACATGATCATGATGCTTTGCTCCTATGGACTGAACTACACGATCACGTGACCTATTGTGGCACCCTCTAGCGGTGATCACGCCAGCTAGCTAGCGCAGTTCTTTGGTCAGGTGGATTGCAGGCAGTTGTCTCTTGTGCAGTGGAAGCATATACATAGGTTTTAGAAATGACAGACAATTCCAACAGAGACAGATGTCTCCAAGTGTTGTGTCATGCAAAGCATTTATTTACAGGACCGTATTCCTCCTCTTCATTTATTCAAGAATTAATGCTCGCTTCCATTCTTGGTGTAGGAGGCTATGGGTGTAGTCCTTGGCTGAATGAGTGCATGTAATACAGCTATTAAAACGCCCCTGTCTGGCACTAACATTTCCTCATGCTCCTTATACACCGACAGCTCAACAAACACTGATATCTCAGCCTCTTGTGGTGGTAATACCACAGTAAGCCACTAATGCTGTAGGTAGGTAATAAATTTAAACAAATTTCAACAAATTTATACAAATTTAAACAAATTATATTCGAATTGAATGACATCATGAGCAGTAGCAGGAAGTTCTCAGGGGCAAGTATGAAAATAATGCTGCCGCCTCATGCTTGTGGGACCCTGTACGTCGCTTGGCACCTGATGGCCAAGTTGTCACTTCGATTTAATTAATTTGCATAAATTGTTTTTATGTCAATGTGGTATTAGTGGTACAATAGTTAAGGGTAGGGTGTGTGTGAGTGGGTGACATGGAGCATAACAGCAGGTTAATTGCCGACAAAGGGTCGAACATTGAAATTATAAATGAAAACCACCAGCTTGTTTTTGTTCTACATTATTAGGTTAAGACACCTAGAGTACAGTGCCGAACATTACATTATGCAACATTTTTTCCCATGTAATTACTTTTTGCAAGATTTACATGTTTCCAAAGAGCAGAAAATTATGAGCAAGAAAAAACCCACCCTCACAAACTGAATTTTTTATAAATAAACAATATACCCTAGAATTTCCGGTTATGAGATCTTTCCTCTCCACCAGTTTCCATGTATTCCATACAGTGGCTTGAATCCCTTATATTGTTTAAATAAACTATTTTCCACACATTGTCTGAATAGTTTAAAGAGTATTCCATACACAGCAATCGATTTCCCTCGAAATGACTGGTGAACTGAGTCTTTTTCCCGCGAACTTCTGGTAGGAAGGGTGGGAGGGAAGGGGGGTCTACCAGAGGGGAGATTTTAATTAATTGATCAATTTAATTAAGTAGTTAATCAAACTGGTAAGAGTGAGAGGGGCTATTCCAGTAACTCAGACCTGAAAGTGTACCTGTAGCAGCGAGGGGAGCAATAGGTTAAGTACCTGTAATCAAAGGAGAACCAAAGGTTTGCTCCTGAGTGCATACCTGCCCCTGATGTAGGCAACCTGTACTAAAAAACTGCACCAGCAACCCTGTTGCCCCCCTATTGACGAATATGTCTCCATGAATCGAATGCTTCAGCCAGAGCTCCCATCCGAAATATGATTTGTTATTGACCACTGAAGGTGTTTTAGATAGTATGGGTCCTTTTGAAACAGCCTTGAATTACTTTACTATAGGAACCATCTGATGATGAAGGGCGTTCGAAATTAGTATTGGAAAAATCAACAGAAGACAATGCGGGTAAAGAGGTGTAGCTCTTGTAAAAATCATTGGGCACATTTAAAATGCTTCCGCCGACGCATGTGGCAGTGTGGGTGCCCTTCTATCTTCGCACCATTCCTATTGTGTCTGCACAAGAACCGGTTAGGGAGCAATCATCAGCAAGTAGTTCCTAAAATGAATTCCCCATTAATCTGCAGTAGTAGCTTAAAATTTTTCCCGTGACCAAAATTTTAATCTGATCATGTAAAAATTAAAGTATTCTTCTCTGCACGCAGTTTAGAAGTTTTACAAATCTCTGTGAATAATTGTTAACTCCACAGAGTACATGTCTTGCACTGTTCGTAAGTCCCCCGATTTAAAATTAACAACTTTGGAATAATCACCACCACCATCATCATCTTCCTTTCAATGTGTAGGCTGTTTCCCGTTCCGAACTCGTAGACAATGTCATTCTCTTTCGAGGTCTTCCAGTATTTGTTTCCCGTCTTCCAGTATTTGTTTTCCAACTTGTATTTCAAGATCTTCTGGAGAATTCTATGACCTGGCACTCTCATGAGGTGTTGTCTCCAGTTTTCATAATATTTTTAAATTTTTTCATTCATGTTGAAAATATTTAATTCTGTTCCAGTACCTCCATTTCCAATCATGTCCCTTCTTATGCAGCCCTTCGTCTTTCTTAGGAAACTCATCTCTGCTGTTTGAACTTACTTTTCATCTTTTTTTGTGATAATCCAGCTTCGCTTCCATAGGACAACACGGGAACATGATGGTCACTGCGTGCCTCAGCGATACAGATAGCCGTACCATAGGTGCAACTACAGCGGAGGGGTATCTGTTGAAAGAACAAACAAACGTGTGGTTCCTGAAAAGGGGCAGCAGTCTTTTCATTAGTTGCAAGGGCAACAGTTTGGATGATTGACTGATCTGGCCTTGCAACATCAACCAACACAGCATTGCTGTGCTGGTAGTGCAAACGAAGGAAAGCAAGGGGAAACTACAGCTGTAAATTTACCCGAGGGCATCCAGCTTTACTGTATGGTTAAATGATGACTGAGACCTCTTGGGTAAAATATTCCGGAGGCAAACCAGTGCCCCATTCGGAATTCCGGGAGGGGACTAGTCAGGAAGACGTTTTTATCACGAGAAACATAACTGGCGATCTACGGATCGGACCGTGGAATGTCAGATCCCTTAATCGGGCAGGTAGACTAGAAAATTTAAAAAGGGAAATGACAGGTTGAAGTTAGATGTAGTGGGAATTAGGGAATTTCGGTGGCAGGTGCAACAAGCCTTGCGGTCGGCTGAATACAGGGTTATAAATACAAACGAAATATGGTTTTTGCAGGAGTATGTTTAATAATGAATTAAAAAATAGGCACGTGCATAAGCTATCATGAACAGCGTAATGAGCGCATTATTGTAGCCAAGATAGACACACACATCCGAAGCCTGCCACACATGTACAGGTTTATATGCCAACAAGCTCAGCAGATGATGAAGGACTTAAAGAAATGTATGATGCGATAAAAGAAATTATTCAAATAGTCAAGGGAGAAGAAAATTCAATAGTCATGGGGGACTGGAATTCGACAGTACGAAAAGGAAGAGAAGGAAATGTAGTAGGTCGATATGGACTGGAGGTAAGGAATGAAAGAGGAAGTCGCCTAGTAGAATTTTGCACAGAGCTTAAGTTAATTATAGCTATAACTTGGTTTAAGAATAGTGAGAGAAGGTTGAGTACTTGGAAGTGGCCTGGAGGTTTCTCATAGTTTATATAATGGCAAGACAGAGGTATAGGAACCAGGTTTTAAATTTTAAGAGATATTCAGGGGCAGATGTGGATTCGGATCCCAATTTATTGGTTATGAACCATAGATTATAACTGAAGAAACTACAAGGAGGTAGCAATTTAAGGAGATAGGACCTGGATAAACTGAAAGAACCAGAGGTTGAATAGAGAGAAGCCAGCAGAAGATCAAGTAGGTAACTATATGAGGTCTAGTACACAAGAGATATTGAATTTAATTGATGAAAGGAGAAAATATAAAAATTCAATAAACGAAGTAGCTAAAAATGAATACAAATGTTTCAAAAAGGAAGTCGACAGGAAGTGCAAAATGGCCGAGTAGTAATGGCTAGAGGGAAAATGTAAGGATGTAAAAGCATAAGTCACTAGGGGTAATATAGATGCCGCCTACAGGAAAATTAAAGAGACCTTTGAAAAAAACCACCTGTAAGAATATCGTAAGCTCAGATCGAAAACCAGTCCTTAGCAAAGAAGGGAAAACGCGAAGGTGGAAGGTGGAAGGAGTATATAAGGGGTCTGTACAAGGACGATGTGCTTGAGGGCAATATTATAGAAATTTAAGAGGATGTATATGAAGATGAGAAGGGAGATATGATACTGCGTGAAGAATTTGACAGAGCGCTGAAAGACTTTAATGGAGGAAAGGCCCCAGTGGTACACAACATTCCATTAGACATTAGAACTACTGATAACCTTGGGATAGACAGTCGTAACAAAACTGTTCCATCTGGTGAGCAAGATATATGAGACAGGCGAAATACCCTCAGAATAATATAATAATTCCATTTCCAATGAAAGCAGGTGTTGACTGGTTCGAAAATTAGCAAACTATCAGTTTAATAAGTCACAGTTGCAATATACTAACACGAATTATTTACAGGCGAATGGAAAAACTGATAGAAGCCGACCTCGGAGAAGATCAGTTTTGATTCCGCAGAAATGTAGGAGCACCTGAGGCAATACTGACTACCTTAAACTTGGATAAGATACTTTAAGGAGAGACAAACCCACGTTTCCAGCATTTGTAGACTTAGATAAAGCTTTTGACAATGTTGACTGGAACATACTGTTTCACATTCTGAAGGTGGAAGGGGTAAAATACAGGAAATGGAAGACCATTTACAATTAGTACAGAAACCCGATAACAGTCATAAGACCCGAGGTACACGAAAGGGAAGAAGTGGTTGAGAAGGGAGTGGGACAGGTTTGTAGCCTTTTCCCGATGTTATTCAACCTTTAATTGAGCAAACAGTAAAGGAAATAAAAGAAAAACTTGGAGTAGAAATTAAAATCCACGGAGAAGAAATAAAAACTGTGAGGTTTACCGATGACAATTGTAATTCTATCAGAGTCAGCATGGGACTTGGAAGTGCAGTTGAGCGGAATGGACAGTGTCTTGAAAGGAGAATATAAGATGAACATAAAAAAACCAAAACTTGGATAATCGAGTGTATTCGAAGAGACACTTAAAGTAGTAGATGAGTCTTGCGTTTTGTGTAACAAAATAACTGACGGCGATCGAAGTAGAGAGGATATAAAATACAGACAGGCGATGGCAAACAATCAGTTTCTGAAGAGAGAAATTTGTTAACATCGAGTATAGGTTTAAGTATCAGGAAGTCTTTTCTGAATGTATTTGTATGGAGTGTAGCCATGCATGGAAATGAACATGGACATTAAAGTGTTAAGACAAGAAGAGAGTAGAAGCTTTTGATTTGTGGTGCAACAGAAGAATGCTGAAGATTATATGAGTAGTTCGTGTAACTAACGAGGAGGTATTGAATTGAATTGAGGCGAAGACGAATTTGTGGCACAACTTCATTAGAAAAAGGGTTCGGTTGGTAGGACGCATTCTGAAGCATAGAGGAATCAAGAATTTAGAATTATAGGGAAGCGTCCCCCCATGAACCATGGACCTTGCCGTTGGTGGGGAGGCTTGCGTGCCTCAGCGATACAGATAGCCGTACCGTAGGTGCAACCACAACGGAGGGGTATCTGTTGAGAGGCCAGACAAACGTGTGGTTCCTGAAGAGGGGCAGCAGCCTTTTCAGTAGTTGCAAGGGCAACAGTCTGGATGATTGACTGATCTGGCCTTGTAACAATAACCAAAACGGCCTTGCTGTGCTGGTACTGCGAACGGCTGAAAGCAAGGGGAAACTACAGCCGTAATTTTTACCGAGGGCATGCAGCTTTACTGTATGATTACATGATGATGGCGTCCTCTTGGGTAAAATATTCCGGAGGTAAAATAGTCCCCCATTCGGATCTCCGGGCGGGGACTACTCAAGAGGATGTCGTTATCAGGAGAAAGAAAACTGGCGTTCTACGGATCGGAGCGTGGAATGTCAGATCCCTTAATCGGGCAGGTAGGTTAGAAAATTTAAAAAGGGAAATGGATAGATTGAAGTTAGATATAGTGGGAATTAGTGAAGTTCGGTGGCAGGAGGAACAAGACTTCTGGTCAGGTGACTACAGGGTTATAAACTCAAAATCAAATAGGGGTAATGCAGGAGTAGGTTTAATAATGAATAGGAAAATAGGAATGCGGGTAAGCTACTACAAACAGCATAGTGAACGCATTATTGTGGCCAAGATAGACACGAAGCCCACACCTACTACAGTAGTACAAGTTTATATGCCAACTAGCTCTGCAGATGACGAAGAAATTGAAGAAATGTATGATGAAATAAAAGAAATTATTCAGATTGTGAAGGGAGACGAAAATTTAATAGTCATGGGTGAGTGGAATTCGAGTGTAGGAAAAGGGAGAGAAGGAAACATAGTAGGTGAATATGGATTGGGGGACAGAAATGAAAGAGGAAGCCGCCTGGTAGAATTTTGCACAGAGCACAACATAATCATAACTAACACTTGGTTTAAGAATCATGAAAGAAGGTTGTATACAAGGAAGAACCCTGGAGATACTAAAAGGTATCAGATAGATTATATAATGGTGAGACAGAGATTTAGGAACCAGGTTTTAAATTGTAAGACATTTCCAGGGGCAGATGTGGACTCTGACCACAATCTATTGGTTATGACCTGTAGATTAAAACTGAAGAAACTGCAAAAAGGTGGTAATTTAAGGAGATGGGACCTGGATAAACTAAAAGAACCAGAGGTTGTACAGAGATTCAGGGAGAGGGATGGGGGAAATAAATACAGTAGAAGAAGAATGGGTAGCTTTGAGGGATGAAGTAGTGAAGGCAGCAGAGGATCAAGTAGGTAAAAAGACGAGGGCTAGTAGAAATCCTTGGGTAACAGAAGAAATATTGAATTTAATTGATGAAAGGAGAAAATATAAAAATGCAGTAAGTGAAACAGGCAAAAAGGAATACAAACGTCTCAAAAATGATATCGACAGGAAGTGCAAAATGGCTAAGCAGGGATGGCTAGAGGACAAATGTAAGGACGTAGAGGCCTATCTCACTAGGGGTAAGATAGATACCGCCTACAGGAAAATTAAAGAGACCTTTGGAGATAACAGAACGACTTGTACGAATATCAAGAGCTCAGATGGAAACCCAGTTCTAAGCAAAGAAGGGAAAGCAGAAAGGTGGAAGGAGTATATAGAGGGTCTATACAAGGGCGATGTACTTGAGGACAATATTATGGAAATGGAAGAGGATGTAGATGAAGATGAAATGGGAGATACGATACTGCGTGAAGAGTTTGACAGAGCACTGAAAGACCTGAGTCGAATCAAGGCCCCCGGAGTAGACAATATTCCATTGGAACTACTGACGGCCGTGGGAGAGCCAGTCCTGACAAAACTCTACCATCTGGTGAGCAAGATGTACGAAACAGGTGAAATACCCTCAGACTTCAAGAAGAATATAATAATTCCAATCCCAAAGAAAGCAGGTGTTGACAGATGTGAAAATTACCGAACTATCAGCTTAATAAGTCACAGCTGCAAAATACTAACACGAATTCTTTACAGACGAATGGAAAAACTAGTAGAAGCCAACCTCGGGGAAGATCAGTTTGGATTCCATAGAAACACTGGAACACGTGAGGCAATACTGATCTTACGACTTATCTTAGAAGAAAGATTAAGGAAAGGAAAACCTACGTTTCTAGCATTTGTAGACTTAGAGAAAGCTTTTGACAATGTTGACTGGAATACTCTCTTTCAAATTCTAAAGGTGGCAGGGGTAAAATACAGGGAGCGAAAGGCTATTTACAATTTGTACAGAAACCAGATGGCAGTTATAAGAGCCGAGGGACATGAAAGGGAAGCAGTGGTTGGGAAGGGAGTAAGACAGGGTTGTAACCTCTCCCCGATGTTGTTCAATCTGTATATTGAGCAAGCAGTAAAGGAAACAAAAGAAAAATTCGGGGTAGGTATTAAAATTCATGGAGAAGAAATAAAAACTTTGAGGTTCGCCGATGACATTGTAGTTCTGTCAGAGACAGCAAAGGACTTGGAAGAGCAGTTGAATGGAATGGACAGTGTCTTGAAAGGAGGATATAAGATGAACATCAACAAAAGCAAAACAAGGATAATGGAATGTAGTCTAATTAAGCCGGGTGATGCTGAGGGAATTAGATTAGGAAATGAGGCACTTAAAGTAGTAAAGGAGTTTTGCTATTTGGGGAGCAAAATAACTGATGATGGTCGAAGTAGAGAGGATATAAAATGTAGGCTGGCAATGGCAAGGAAAGCGTTTCTGAAGAAGAGAAATTTGTTAACATCCAGTATTGTTTTAAGTGTCAGGAAGTCATTTCTGAAAGTATTCGTATGGAGTGTAGCCATGTATGGAAGTACAGAAGAATGCTGAAGATTAGATGGGTAGATCACATAACTAATGAGGAGGTATTGAATAGGATTGGGGAGGAGAGAAGTTTGTGGCACAACTTGACCAGAAGAAGGAATCGGTTGGTAGGACATGTTCTGAGGCATCAAGGGATGACCAATTTAGTATTGGAGGGCAGCGTGGAGGGTAAAAATCGTAGAGGGAGACCAAGAGATGAATACACTAAGCAGATTCAGAAGGATGTAGGTTGCAGTAGGTACTGGAAGATGAAAAAGCTTGCACAGGATAGAGTAGCATGGAGAGCTGCATCAAACCAGTCTCAGGACTGAAGACCCCAACAACAACAACAGGGAAGCGTGGAAGGTAAAACTCGTAGAGGGAGTCCGAGAAATGAATAAGGTAATCAGATGCAGAAGGATGTCGACTGCAGTAGTTGCTCGGAGATGAAGTTCCTTTCACAAAAATTAGCTTGGAGAGCTGCATCAAACCAGTTTTTGAACTGAAGGCCACAATAACAACAAAGAACAGTATATAATCAATCAAAGACCTAAATCTTCATTCACTCCATGTAAACATCTGAATGTCTTTCAAAAATGGCTCTAAGCACTATGGAACTTAATATCTAAGGTTAGCTGTCCCCTGGACATACAAATGGTTAAAATGGCTCTGAGCACTATGGGACTTAACATCTATGGTCGTCAGTCCCCTAGAACTTAGATCTACTTAAACCTAACTAACCTAAGGACGTCACACAACACAAAGTCATCACGAGGCATAGAAAATCCCTGACCCCGCCGGGAATCGAACCCGGGAACCCGGGCATGGGAAGCGAGAACGCTACCGCACGACCACGAGCTGCGGACTTAGAACTACCTTAACCTAAGGACATCACATACATTCATGCCCGAGGCAGGACACTAATCTGCGACAGTAGCAGCAGCGCGGTTCCGGACTGAACCGCCTAAAACCGATCGGCCACAGCGGCCGGCTGAATGTGTATCTTTCTGTAAAATGTGATTGCAATTTTCAGATTAGTGAAGTAGGGAAATTGGCGAGGTTCCTGTCCATTGTTACCATATTAAGAGTCTTTTATCCGAGTAGTCCTATTATTCGTGGTATAGGCAGATTTCCAACATTAAAATGACCAAAGTTGACAACATGTTCAGGCCTGTTGTTTTTTTTCACTTTTTTCTGAAGATCAGCATACAAACGTGAACATCGTCCTTTATTCCCTCCTCTGGACGTAATCACCTTAACTGCTAGATGACCTCTTGGAATTAGAAATCTGATAGCCATTATCTTCTATTATTCTTTCATTTGTGAAACTGTAGTCGGAATTTTTCCTGTCCTGTTATCAGTGACTAAAATTGCTTTTCAAGCATCACATTACCTAAGAATAAAATATGATCCAAAATTCTGTAACTGATTGACGTAAGCGATACAGGCCTATAATTATGTGCTCTTCTTGGAAACAGGGATATCTTCTGAAAATACGTTTTCTTTGTGGGACGCAACTGTGAGCTGTTCAGTACTCTGTCATATCTTTTGTTCCTTTCAGTATCTTCTTAATCGCTATTATTATTGCAATGTCTATAAATACTTGATTTAGCTGGCTTTTTTAGGTGGTCAGTTCTTTCATTTCACATTGCCAAACACATGTAATGCGTAGTGCCGAATCGTTTGCCCTTTAACATTTTCCGGTTGCCACCAGTTGATGTTTTCCTGTAACCCAGGGTGTTTGTGAGGTTGTCAGTAACTTTACACTGCCCTGGCTGCGTTTTCAGCGCGCGCTAGTTACGTCGCGTGACGGGGCGACCATCTCTGTGTGTTGAGACCTGCCTGGTTTTGTGTTGGGATTGTTCCCATAGGGACGTAGCTGTCTTCAGGGAGCCTACAGAACCCTACAGATTTAAAATTATAATCAGAAAACACCCTCCAAATATCAAGTTACAATTTATTAAGAGGCAGAAAGAACAAACTTTGACAGTACGAGCTTACGGGCTGGGAACCTTGCCGCTCCCTTTTGACACGGCCGTAGTCACGAACGCTCACAACAACCTCTGAAAGACTACACAGGTGCAAATCTGCAACACACCAGGTTACTTTAAACTAAAAATTTTAACAACTCACACAAGCACATAAACTAGGAGGAATGGAAATTGTGCAAAACACTAACATACGAAAAATTAACTTGCCGCAGAAGGTGCAACTTGATTAGAAAAAAAAACTCTTGCGGTGGAAGGGTGGCAACTTTATATACTAAAATGACCATTTAAATAAAAAACCCATGAAATGCAGTCTTACATAAAATATACAAACATGCTCTACGTTACACATATGCCACCTCTCAAGATGATAGGCAAGATAAAAAAATATTTCAGGAATTCGGCCGTTACACTTCAAACAGTAAATTCGTTAACACCGAATCCGACAAACATGACAGAGGCAGCTATTAACGTACGGCAGACCGACAGACAGACAGACAAACACTAACTACCTAACCAATACGAACGGGAGACAGACGAGGAAGCTGGAGACGAGAGACTGACCAAGTAAACTAGTAGAATTTAACAAGTAAATGAAACAACATATCACGAATCACTTAACTGCTAATAAACTGCGATGTCTGGCGAAGACCTGGCGCAGCACCCCCAAAACGCTCTTCTGAACCGTCCGCTGCCAGCGGCTTCAACGGACGCAGGAAGGCGCACCAATCTCCCGTCTCACGGCGTCGCAGCTCACCCCGGCCAGACCGATGTCGTGGGTTGACTCCTGTTGCTCTCGTGTCGGCCGCGAAGCCACTACCCCTCGCTATACGGCGCGGCCCAATGGACTGACGTGGCGACCTCACATGCTGGACGCTAAAGGCGGACATGTCATCTGGTGTCTCAGTGCACCACCGACCAACCGATCGATCCAACCGCCAATTCCCATTGCCTGAACAAACTTGAGCAGAGTGGCGGCCTAACACATACTACCACTCCGGACGACAGACATACACTGACTGCCCCACACTGAGCCGGCTGACCCACCGACTGACGCGCGAGCTCATAGCGGCCCTTAAATGCACGTAAACAGGCAACCTTCCCCCTTTCCCACCAGAGGGATACACTAAAGCTGCGACTGCCACAGCGGCGCCACCGCCAGAAACGAAGGACGTCCGCTTCACACTACGCGCTGCGGCGCGCTCCTCAAAGCAGCAAATTTTACCACGGCTAACTCTTGAAGTTACCTTTACATCTGCATAATTTGTTCAGTTAAGAGGGCCGTGTGGACGTCTATCTGCAAGGAAGTTCTGAATCCAGTCACAGATCTGCACTGATACTCGATTGAATTGTATTTTCCTCACAAAATGACAGTTATCAAACGTATTCCTGAAGTAAAGGACAACGGCATCAAGTTGGCGCCAACGTCTATGGTGTTCTGGATTTCATGGAGTAACAGAGAGAGCTGAGTTTTGCAAGCTCTCTGTTTGCAGAATCTGTGTTGATTCTTATCGAGAAGATTTTCGATCTCCAATAACATCACATTACCTGAGCATAAAATATGATCCAAAATTCTGTAACTGATTGACGTAAGCCATGTTGTCGTTGTTGAGGTCTTCAGTCCTGAGACTGGTTTGATGCAGCTCTCCATGCTACTCTATCCTGTGCAAGCTTCTTCATCTCCCAGTACTTACTGCAACCTACATCGTTCTGAATCTGCTTAGTGTATTTATCTCTTGGTCTCCCTCTACAATTTTTACCCTCCACGCTGCCCTCCAATGCTAAATTTGTGATCCCTTGATGCCGCAGAACATGTCCTACCAACCGATCAATTCTTCATATCAAGTTGTGACACAAACTCCTCATCTCCCCAATTCTATTCAGTACCTCCTCATGTGATCTACCCATTTAATCTTCAGCATTCTTCTGTAACACCACATTTCGAAAGCTTCTATTCTCTTCTTGTCCAAACTATTTATCATCAATGTTTCACTTACATACATGGCTACACTCCATACCAATACTTCCAGAAACGACTTCCTGATATTTAAATCTATACTCGATGTTAGCAAATTTCTCCTCTTCAGAAACGCTTTCCTGGTCATAGCCAATCTACATTTTATATCTTCTCAACTTCGACCATCATCTGTTATTTTGCTCCCCAAATAACAAAACTCCTTTACTACTTTAATTGTCTCATTTCCTAATCTAATTGCCTCAGAATCACCCGACTTAATTCGACTACATTCCATTATCCTCGTTTTGCTTTTGTTGATGTTCATCTTATACCCTCCTTTCAAGACACTGTTCATTCCGTTCAGCTGCTCTTCCAGGTCCATTGCTGTCTCTGACAGAATTACAATGTCATCGGCGAACCTCCAAGTTCTTATTTCTTCTCCATGAATTTTAATACCTACTCGGAATTTTTCTTTTGTTTCCTTTACTGCTTGCTCAATATACAGATTTGAATAACATCGGGGATAGGCTACAACCCTGTCTTACTCCCTTCCCAGCCACTGCATCCCTTTCATGCCCCTCGACTCTTGTAACTCCCATCTGGTTTCTGTACAAATTGTAAATAGCCTTTCGTTCCCTGTATTTTACTAGAATTTGAAAGAGAGTATCCCAGTCAACATTGTCAAAGGCTTTCTCTAAGTCTACAAATGCTAGAAACGTAGGTTTGCCTTTCCTTAATCTATTTTCTAAGATTAGTCGTAGGGTCAGTATTGCCTCACGTGTTCCATCATTTCTACGGAATCCAAAGTGATCTTCCCCAAGGTTGGCTTCTACCAGTTTTTCCATTCGTCTGTAAAGAATTCTCGTTAGTATTTTGCAGCTGTGACTTATTAAACTGATAGTTCGGTAATTTCCACATCTGTCAACACCTGCTTTCTTTGGGATTGGAATTATTATATTCTTCTTGAAGTCTGACGGTATTTCGCCCGTCTCATACATCTTGCTCATCAGATGGTAGAGTTTTGTCAGGACTGGCTCTCCCAAGGCCTCCCAAGCGATATAGGTCTTTAATTATGTGCTCTACTTGGAAACGGGAATATCTTCTGAAAATAAAATAATAACATCAAATGTATCTGAGATAAGGAATGCCGGTATGATGCCGCTTAGGTTGGTGCGGTACGTTTTGATGCCCGTCAGGTATTTTTCGTCTCTCAAGGCTGTGTTACGCGCTGCGGATCCCTGTGGCAGCGCGATACGCCGCGCAGAAGCACGCCGCCATTCACGCCCTCTGGCGGCGTTGAGCCGCGTGGCGGACTATTCAGGAGGACAAACAGAGCGTGTCGGTCTGCGCGGGCGGTAATTGGACAGCGAGCCGGAGCGAGGAGTCTGTGTGGCCGCCCGGCAAACCCGGCTGCGATTCAATCCCAACCGCGTTAACCCACTCCCCCATTACTTGATTACCGGCCACAAGTCGTAGCGCTTACCACGTATTTAGTCTGTCGCAGTCACAGCGAAAAACGTTTAATTGTCAGAGGAATAAATTAATGCGGCTTCGTATTATACGCGAGGTGGAATACAGCAAGCAACACCGTATCTAAAGTGAGGTTAACACAGGCTGCTATTGGTGAAGCGTACAGGTGTGGCCTTCAAACTGCCGACAAGTATTTTATTGCGAAATTATTCCTCAATAACTAAAAATATTTTTAAGAATTCTGCATTTAAAAAAGCACACTTTCTCTTTTTCATTTATATACAAATCAATTTCGGTGCAGCTGCGCCATTCTCAACAGATTTCACTTTAGTTTTCTGCGAAATGTCAGTGTTGGGCAAATGCTTCCATTCCTGTAGGTTTGGAATGACTGCAATTGCAGGTTTGTTAATTTCTTTGTCCAATAACCATTATCATTGGAACCACCATTACCGTTGGAATGATACAGGAGGAACAATACTGAGGCGATGCAAAAGTATCCGAATAAACAAGATGAATCAGAACGCCACAGGTAAACTTTCGGGGGTTGTTCAGGGATACCATTTGAGTATTTCCTATTAGGCCACACGGTATCTGGCAGGTCGTTACAGAGTTATTGGATTTCGTTTTTTTTTCTAGCCCTAGTTAACTTCGTATCTGTATTGTACAGAAAATAGTGTAATACAGGGTAAATGTAGACGGTGTATGCATATGCAGGTTTCTTGGGAACAAACTTGTTCCAGCTGCTCAAACTACTTGCTGGTAGTAACAGTAACGTCCACTTTACTCGTCGTCCTGAAACTAGCAATCAGTACTGCTCGGGTGTGTCTGGGGTTTGCTTTTCCGCTAGTGTTTATTATACGTTAATACTGATATGCAGTACTATCACGTTTACTGAGGAAGAATCGGCCAGTATGCCCCTCATTTGTGATGTTAGTGAATACAATGTACGTGTGTGTGAAAACTTATGTGACTTAACTGCTAAGGTTATCAATCCCTAAACTTACACACTACGTAACCTAAATTATCCTAAGGACAAACACACACACGCACACACACACACACACACACACACACACACACACACACACACACATGAGGGAGGACTCGAACCTCCCGCCGGGACCAGCCGCACAGTCCATGACTGCAGCTCCCTAGACCGCTCGGCTAGAATACAATGTAAGAGCGGCACTAAGACGCTACGCTGGAATGTTCCCATCGCAACGGCAATTACGTCACAGTAATTTTGGCGCAGTACATAGGTCTTTTGTGCTGTATATTTCGATTATTTCACAATAGAAATTTCACTGCTGCGGAGGTTGCAAACCGAGTAAATCACAATTACGTTATTAAGCTGCAAGGAGCCATCAGAGAGAGACCAATGGGGCCTTATACGTAAATACTCAGAAATCATCAATGATCAACCTTGCAATTTTCGTCGGTGGAGTTCTCGTTCGTCCTGTATATAGGAGAATTGTGTGAAAAATGAATGTGTTTGCTCATTGAGAAATTCGCAGACATAATTCTCAAGGTTATTATGCTTAACTTATTCATGATTACGCTATTATTTATTTTGACCATAGGAGACATATATCATTTCTATTTGCACTTTATTAAAGACGATCGCTGTGAGAAAAACGTACGTGTGATTAAGAGAAAATTCTGTTTCCGTCTTGACTATATATTTTACATTAACAGCCATTTATTTCCAACGATATAGCCAAATATGGAATGGTCTTTCATTAAATGTATTGGATGTGGTACACGATATGAAAAAAAAACTTATATTAGATACTTTGTATAAGGAAATATATAACCATAGTCTATGTATGATAACGTATACTGTTATGACTGGGTGCTAAAATTATTAAATTACTAGTGATCTCCAATAGGTTTGCTTAGGTAGCGCTATGTACCTATGGTCGGTCCCGCCCAGCTAGCTAGCCGCGCGCTCTAACGCGTTGCTTCCTGAGCGAGATGGCGTGTCGGTCCCCGGCACGAATCCGTCCAGCCGGTTTGTGCCGTGGTCCGGTGTGCCGGCCAGCCTGAGGATGGTTTATAAAGCGGTTTTCCATATGCCTCGGTCAATGCGGGATGGTTCCCCCTATTCCGCATCAGTTACATTATGACGCCGATTGCTGCGCAAACACTGTCTCCACGTACGCGTACACGATAATTACTCTATCACGCAAGCATTTGAGGTTACACTCGTCTGGGATGAGACGTTCCTGGGAGGGGGGGGGGGGGGAGGGGAGGGGGGGGGATGTCCATTGGGGGCCAAACTGCACAACAACTCTGGGTTTGGTGTTGGGCGGCGGTGGGGTGGGTGGGTGGACTTCTGTGGCCTGTTGTCGGATTGTGGACCACTGTGGGCTACGGCGGGACGAAGCCTCTCCATCGTTTCTAGGTCCCGTGTTCAATACACAATACACACACCTATGGTCGGACGACTTGTGTCGCAAAGCGAAATTATATTTTATGGACCACTGTGTAGATTATCATCATAGTACAAAGAACAAAGTCAAGAAATGAATAACATTACTTTCCCATAAGTTAAACGATTCAAGCTGCGACCGCCAGGGAAGTTCTCCGCTGGCACGATTTTTATGTGACACACACTAAATTTGCCTTTGGCATGGTATGTCCTTGTAGTGGTGGTAACTGCAAGGTACCACGCTGTCTGGCGCACCATGAAGCAATGTATCTGTTGGTGAAAATCGTATGAAAATCTCTACACTAGTTTCTGAGATTAATCTCCACATTGTGAGACTTGCCATTCACTGCTAGATGGCAATGACAGCGTTTTAACTGCAGCCGTTGACATTAATTCATCATATTTCAGCCAGTTTGCGCGAAATATTTGTAATTATTTACACAAACCTTCTTTGTAAATCGGTCTACCTATTAATTAAAATCGTATCAAAATCCCTGCAATAATTCGTGATATTAGTCTGAAAATCAGGACAGAATTGAGAAGGAGGTTCCAGTTTATAAACAGGGTGGTTCATTGATAGTGACCGGGCCAAATATCTCACGAAATAAGCATCAAACGAAAAAACTACAAAGAACGAAACTAGCGTGAAGGGAGAAACCAGATGGCACTATGGTTGGCCCGTTAGATGGCGCTGCCATAGGTTAAACGGATATCAACTTTTTTTTTTTTTTAATAGGAACCTCAATTTTATATTACATATTCGTGTGGTACGTTAAGAAATATGAATCTTTTAGGTGGACCACTTTTTTCGCTTTGTGGTAGTCACAAACATATAAGTACGTGGTATCACGTAACATTCCATCAGTGCGGACGGTACTTGCTTCGTGATACATTACCCATCTTAAAATTGAGCGTTTACCAATTGCATAATAGGTCGATATGGTGTTGATGTATGGCTACTGTAATCAAAACGCCCAACGGGCGTGTGCTATGTATGCTGCTCGATATCCTGGACGAAATCATCCAAGAGTCCGGAGCGTCCGCATGATAGTTACGTTATTTAAGGAAACATGAAGTATTCAGCCACATGTGAAAAGTCAACCACGACCTGCAACAAATGATGATGCCCAAGTCCGTTTTTTAGCTGCTGTCGTGGATAATCCGCACATCAGTAGCCGACAAAGTGCGCGTGAATCGGGAATCTCGAAAACGTCGGTGTTGAGAATGCTACATCAACATCGATTGCACCCGTACCACATTTCTATGCACCAGGAATTGAATAGCGACGACTTTGAACGTCGTGTTCAGTTCTGCCACTGGGCACAAGAGAAATTACGGGACGATGACAGATTTTTTGCACGCGTTCTATTTAGCGACGAAGCGTCATTCACCAACAGCGGTAACGTAAACCGGCATAATATGCACTACTGGGCAACGGAAAATCCACGATGGTTGCGACAAGTGGAACATCAGCGACCTTGGCGGGTTAATGTATGGTGCGGCATTATGGGAGGAAGGATAATTAGCCCCCATTTTATCGATGGCAATCTAAATGGTGCAATGTATGCTGATTTCATACGTAATGTTCTACCGATGTTACTACAAGATGTTTCACTGCATGACAGAATGGCGATGTACGTCCAACATGATGGATGTCCGGCACATAGCTCGCGTGCGGTTTAACCGGTAATGAGTATCATATTTCATGACAGGTGGATTGGTCGTCGAAGCACCACACCTTGGCCCGCACGTTCGCCGGATATGACGTCCCCGGATTTCTTTCTGTGGGGAAAGTTGAAGGATATTTGCTATCGTGATCCACCGACAACTCCTGACAACATGCGTCATCGCATTGTCAACCCATTTGCGAACATTACGGAAGGCGAACTACTCGCTGTTGAGAGGAATGTCGTTACACGTATTCCCAAATGCATTGAGGTTGACGGACATAATTTTGAGCTATTATTGCATTAATGTGATATTTACAGGTAATCACGCTGTAACAGCATGCATTCTCAGAAATTACAAGTTCACAAAGGTACATGTATCACACTGGAATAACCGAAATAAGATGTTCAAACGTACCTACGTTCTGCATTATAATTTGAAAAACCTACCTGCCACCAGTTGTTCGTCTATAATTGTGAGCCATACGTTTGTGACTATTACAGCGCCATCTATCGCAAAGCGAAAAAATGGTCCAACTAAAACATTCATATTTCTTTACGTACTACACGAATATGTAATAAAATGGGGGTTCCTATTTAAAAAAAAACGTAGTTGATGCCCGTTTGACCTATGGCAGCGTCATCTAGCGGGCCAACCATAGCGCCATCTGGTTTGCCCCTTCAAGCCAGACAAGTTTCGTTCTTTGTAGTTTTTTCGTTTGACGCTTATTTCGTGAGATATTTGGCCCGGTAACGATCAATGAACCACCCTGTATGTAGAGAAGATAGCCATTCATCCTGTCCCTTCTCCTTATCAGTGTTTTCCACATATTCCTTTCCTCTCCGATTCTGCGTAGAACCTCCTCATTCCTTACCTTATCAGTCCACCTAATTTTCAACATTCGTCTATAGCACCACATCTCAAATGCTTCGATTCTCTTCTGTTCCGGTTTTTCCACAGTCCATGTTTGACTACCATACAATGCTGTACTCCGGACGTACATCCTCAGAAATTTCTTCCTCAAATTAAAGCCGGTATTTGATATTACTAGACTTCTCTTGGCCAGAAATGCCTCTCTTGCCATAGCGAGTCTGCTTTTGATGTCCTCCTTGCTCCGTCCGTCATTGGTTATTTTACTGCCTAGGTAGCAGAATTCCTTAACTTCATTGACGTCGTGACCATCAATCCTGATGTTAAGTTTCTCGCTGTTCTCATTTATACTACTTCTCATTACCTTAGTCTTTCTCCGATTTACTCTCAAACCATACTGTGTACTCATTAGACTGTTCATTGCATTCAGCAGATCATTTAATTCTTCTTCACTTTCACTCAGGATAGCAATGTCATCAGCGAATCGTAACATTGATATCCTTTCACCTTGTATTTTAATTCCACTCCTGAATCTTTCTTTTATTTCCATCATTGCTTCCTCGATGTACAGATTGAAGAGTAGGGGCGAAAGGCTACAGCCTTGTCTTACACCCTTCTTAATACGAGCACTACGTTCTTGATCGTCCACTCTTATTATTCCCTCTTGGTTGTTGTACATATTGTATATGACACGTCTCTCCCTTTAGCTTACCCCTACTTTTTCCAGAATCTCGAACAGCTTGCATCATTTTATATTGTCGAACGCTTTTTCCAGGTCGACAAATCCTATTAAAGTGTCTTTCTCTTTAGCCTTGCTTCCATTATTAGCCGTAACGTCAGAATTGCCTCTCTCGTCCCTTTACTTTTCCTAAAGCCAAACTGATCGTCATCTAGCGCATTCTCAATTTTCTTTTCCATTCTTCTGTATATTATTCTTGTAAGCAGCTTCGATGCATGAGCTGTTAAGCTGATTGTGCGATAATTCTCGCACTTGTCAGCTCTTGCCGTCTTAGAACTACTTAAACCTAACTAATCTAAGGACATCACACACATCCATGCCCGAGGCAGGATTCGAACCTGCGACCGTAGCGGTCACGCGGTTCCAGACTGTAGCACCCAGAGCCGCCCGGCCACTCCGGCCAGCCAGATTGTTTGTATCTTAGAGTATCCTGCGTGCGTGCGTGCGTGCGTGCGCGCTTGTGCGCGTGTGTTTGTGTGTGTGTGTGTGTGTGTGTGTGTGTGTGTGTGTGTGTGTCCTCGCCTTGCCGACTGTGTCTCTCTCGCAGCCGTCGCAAATTTCACCTGCTGTCACCATCACGACATCACCCCAATCGTCACTGCTGTCGTCCGCCATCATCTCAGCGATACTTTGTTGCTGATAATTGTCATCTGTTAACTGTACCCTATCCTGTTGTCCTACTATGGACACTCCTACTATCTCAATCATTTTACTATCTCCCACTTCCAACTTATCCAGCAATGACCACATTCTCCATTCAACCACTAGCAATGATAACAACTCGTCATGCTTCTGTGGCAATGCCAGAAACCACAGTACCAGTTACCCAGTCAATAAGCGGCCACACCATCTCAAACCAACCGGATGGACATGTTCCATGAGATGTTCTGCCGTCTCCAATTCCTCAACCCCAATCCCATCCCACTGCCTTAAAGGAATCACAGCAGCATTCTAACACACACTCCACAACCAGAATTGTTCCGGAAAAATCCGAAACAAATCCTGTTCTCATGAAAATGTGGACACTCCTCCTCCTCTTCGCCATCTTGTCTGGCTGTTTACACCTTTATCTTGCCCCGAAAGTCACCTGACGCCAAATAACTTGCTCTTGAAACCAAAAAGTAAATTTAACAAATTCCCACTGCCCAAATCATATCCTGCAGAGACTCTGTCCTTATCACATCCACAAATCGTTTCGCACAGACTTGCTCCTCAAAATCATATATTGCACCTTCCTGGCCCCTGGACGCTACATCCCAATCCAAGACGATCCCAGCACCCTTGCTAAGCCCCTGCCACATTGCCATCATAATGGAGGTTTGCCCTGACATCAGGGCAGAGGAAGTGGTCTCTGAAATGAAGTCATATTCTGCCATAAACTTCCGCATGGCCCTCACGACTCAGGGTCCACTTGCCTCACGTCCATTTTCTCGAAGTCTGCTCCCACCACCGATCACCATACTACAAAGGGAGTCCTAATTTACAATCTCCACTACAAAGTCAAACCCTCCAAATGCCTAACCCAATACTATCGTTTCCAGAAACACCTTCTTTACAATGACCACTTCACAACAGACTGCGAAAATCTACCCACCAGGCCACACTGTAAAGGGACCTACTGTGCTCACCCATGAAACTAGTTAACTGTAACATTACCCACTACATATTTATCCATCTCAACCCCTTCGCTTAAGCTATTTCTATATCTTACCCTCACAACCCACTTCCTAGCCTCTCATCATCGTGGATCAGCAATATACCACCTCGTGCCACACCATCCGCTCGCTACCAATGATCGAGCCCCTTTTAATGCGTACTCTGTCCCCGCACAATGTTCACAACTTCACCCACAATGAAACGTTACTTCAACCCTTTCAAAACATCCAAACCTTTACAAATAATCCCCTTCCTCTGGACAGAGGTATAGGAAAGATCGTACAACGCTACGGCAGGCGTCTAAGTCGGTGTAATAACGATGTAGAAAATTGGCTCAACTAATTCTTGTAAATAAAACATTTTTGGTTTTAACTGTGGCTTCCGTTTCTCGACCGATCGGAAAGTACTTTCGGAACAGCCCTCGTATTCGTGACGTCAAGGTAAATGAGACGTCGGGTTGAAGTTTTATGACGTTTATTTGCAAACCTTACAGGCGACACAGCTGCGTATATTCTGGAAGGGACAACGCTACGGGTTTTTCGCCTTGCGTTACTTTTTGCTGTGCAAATACCTATTTGAGATGTGTTGCATATAGGGCAGCATCTGGCTCGCCCTTCGTCAGTTCCCCATCAAACTGGGACTCACTTTTGTTTGCCACTGTGAGGAGTGGACAGGAAATGGGGATTTATTCTTGGGAGGAAAGTGCAGACATGCACTGTGCTTATGGGCTGGCGGATGGAAATGCTAACACTGCTCAACGTTTGCACGTTCTGCGGTTTCCGAATCGTCGTGTGTCAGATCCACGTACAGTTACAGTCACGTGGAGGTATTGTGGTTTAGGGGTCACGTTTTTGATTGGTAATCAAAATGTTCTCGATCCTGCGTTAGAAGTCCGCCACGAATTAAATTTCGATTAATAATCTTCATTGGCGGCCGAAAGCTTCCGGCATAACAAGCCATCCCATTCTGCCAACGGCGTAGTCAAAGAGAGCGGAGGAGCGTAGAGAGGTTCAGAGCACTCTCTCGTCCTTGGAGTGGAGAAGTGCCCCTAAATTCGGAAGAACCAACAATAATCAACAGTATGAGGATGCAGAAGGCAATGGAAACCACTGCATTAAAGACACATAACGTATATCCACAGGACATGTGGCCTGTAACTGAAAAGTGTCATGATGATCTCTCCACTGGCAAGAGATTCCGGGAGAGTCCCCAGTTCGGATCTCCGGGTGGGGACTACAAAGGTGGAAGTCACCATGAGAAAAAGATCGGATAATTAGCCAAAGGCTTACATTCTACCAGTCCGGGCGTGGAATGTCAGGAGCATGAACGTGGTAGGGAAGCTTTAAAATCTGATAAGGGAAATGCAAAGGCTCAGTCTACATATAGTATTGGTGAGTGAAGTGAAACGGAAAGAAGACAAAGGTTTCTGGTCAAACGAGTATAAGGTAATGTCAACAGCAGCAGAAAATGGTATAACAGGAGTGGATTCGTTACGAATAGGGAGGTAGGACAGAGAGTGTGTTACAGTGATAAGTTCGGTGATAGCGTTGTTCTTATCAGAATCGACAGTAAACCAACACCGACAGCGACTGTTCAGGTATACATACCGACGTCACAAGCTTAAGATGAAGAGATAGAGACAGTATGTGAAGATATTGAAAGGGTAATACAGTATGTAAAGGCAGATGAAAACCTAATAACCATGGGGAGCTGGAACGCATGGTCAGACAGAGATTCCGAAATCGAATACTGGATTGTAAGAAGTACCGAGGGTCAGATGTGGACTCAGATCACAATGTAATAGTCCTGAAGATTAGGTTGAGGTTTAAGAGATGAGTCAGAAAGAAACAACACGCAAAGACGTGGGATACAGAAGCACTAAGGAATGACGAGATATGCTTGATGTTCTCTAAGGCTGTTGATACAACAATAAGGAATAGTTCAGTAGGCAGTACAGAAGAAGAGAAATGGACAACTTTGAAAAGAGCAATCACAGAACTTGAAAAGAAAAACATAGGTACAAAGAATTTACTGAGAGGAAACCATGCGTAACAGAAGGAATACTTCAGCTGATCAATGAAAGAAGGAAGTACAAATATGTTCTGGAAAATTCGGGAACACAGAAATACAAGTCGCTGATGAATGAAATAAATAGGAGGTGGAGGGAAGCTAAGACGAAATGGCTGTATGAAAAATGTGAAGAAGTCGAAAAGTAAATGATTGTCAGAAGGAATCACTCGGCATTTAGGAAAGTCAAAACGACCTTCCATGAAATTAAAAGCAAGGGCAATTCCACTGTTAAATTCAGAGGAGCGAGAGGATAGGTGGAAAGAGTACATTGAAGGCCTCTCTGAGGATGAAAATTTGTCTGATGTGATAGCAGAAGAAAGAGGATTCGATTTAGAAGATATGGGGGATCCAGTATTAAAAGAGCTTTGTAGTGCGTAAGATCAAATAAGGCAGAAGGGATAGATAACATTCCATCAGAATTTCTAAAATCGTTGGGGAAAGTGGCAACAAAACGACTATTCACCTTGGTGTGTGGAATATGATCTGGCTTTCGAATAAATATCCTCCACTCAGTTCCGAAGACTGAAAGAGTTCACAAGTGCGAGAATTATTAGAAAATCAGCTTAACACCTCATGCGTCCAAGTTGCTAAGAAGAATAATATACAGAAGAACGGAAAAGAAAGTTGAGGATGAGTTAGATGACGATCAGTTTCGCTTTAGGAAAGGTAAAGGCACCAGAGAGGCAATTCTGACGTTAAGGTTGATAATGGAAACAAGACTGAAGAAAAATTAAAACGCATCCATAGGATTTTCGATCTTGAAAAAGCGTTCGAGATTGTGAAAAGATGTTCGGAATTCTGAGAAAAACAGGGATAAACTCTAGGGAGAGACAGGTAATCTAAAATATATACAAGATCCGAGAAGGAATAATTCTAGTGGACGACCAAGAACGAAGGGCTCGGAATAAGAAGGGTGTTAGACAGAGGTGTAGTCTTTCACCCCTACTGTTCCATCTGTATATCGAAGAAGTAATGATGGAAATAAAAGCAACGTTCCGTTGTGGGATTAAAATTCATGGTGAAAGGACGTCAATGATACGATTCGTTGATGACATTGCTACCCTGAATAGGAATGAAGAAGAATTACAAGATCTGCTGACTGGAATCAATAGTGTAATCAGTGTAGAATATGGAAAGAGAGTAAATCGAAATAAGAAGAAAGTAATGAGAAGTACCAGAAACGAGAAAAGCGAGAAAATGAACATCAGCATTTATCTTCACGAGGTAGACGAAGTTAAGGAATTCTGCTGCTATGTAAGTAGCAAAATAACGAATGACGGATGGAGCAAGGAGGACATAAAAGCAAACTAGTACTGGCTAGAGAGTTCATCCTGGTCAAGAGAAGTCTACTAATATCTAACATATGCCTTAATTTGTGGTATAAATTTCTGAGAATGTTTTTTGGAGCACAGCGTTGTATGGTAGTAAAACAAGGACTGTGGGAAAACCGGGACAGAAGAGAATAGCAGCATCTCAGATGTGGTGCTACAGACGAATGTTGAAAATTGGTTGGGCTGTTAAGGTAAGAAATGAGGAGGTTCTGCGCAGAATCAGAGAGGAAGGGGATATGTGGAAAACACTAACAAGAAGATGGGACAGGGGATAGGACTTCTGTTAAGACATCAGGATACGACTTCCATGGTTCTAGAGGAGCTGTAGAAGGCAAAAACTGTAGATGAAGACGGAGATTGGACAAATCCAGCAAATAATAGGGTAAGTAGGTTACAAGTGATACTCTGAGACGAAGAGGCTGGCACAGGAGAGGAATTCGTGTCGGGCCGCATTTAAGGCCTACTTCGAAACCTGTGTGTTCATTTTGTTTTACAGGTGCGAAGGCCTGACGGACGCGGTCGGCAACACACAATGCGTACACCAGAGCTTGAAGACAAGGTGTTAGCACTGCTGGAAAACACACTCTCAATAAGCTCGCGGCGTGTTGCAAGGGAAATGAGTGTAAGCCATTTCATAATTTGGCGTGGTGGCATGAAGATGATCTGCACACCTATCACCGTAAGAAGGTTCACGCCCTTAACCCAGACGATTTTCCACATCGAAAAAGAATTCTGCCTGTGGTTTTTGTAAAGGTGTGCCATTCAACTGGACTTCACGAGCCGTGAAATTTTTACTGATGAGGCATCCTTTACACGAGAAGGTTTGTTGAACAGCCGTAATAAACATGTGTGGGCACGAGTAAATCCGCACGCCGCCTGTGTTCGTAGTCATCATGATCGTTTGGCTGTGAGTGTGAACATCTGCTCCGGCTTGGCAGGTGATCAGCGGATCGGTTCCATATGTTCACCCGGGGACTGAATGCAATCAGATACTTAAGCTTTTTACGATAAACTCTACCAGAGTCCTTGGAACATGTTATACTCAAGGTGCGACAGTGACTGTGATGCCAGCACGATGGTGCACCTGCAAGGAGTGTAGGCATCCAGCCTTTCACCTGCCCTTGCTTTCCTGTTAGCTGGGCAGGCAAGCTGCCGCACGTCAGCAGCAGATCGGGCAGGCTGCTCTACTCCCGGCCAACCCAGGTTATACCCAAACAAAGCAGGCTGCAGGAGTCTTGCTTGACCGCCCGTCTTCCCGCTGTGCTATGCTACGTAGCACTTTATTCAGTAGGCTTTCAGTGTAGTGTTATGAGCACGGTTCGGAAATTGATGAGGAGTCTTCTTTTATCCGAATACCACAGACCAGGCTCAAGTATATATTGGTGTTGGGTCACTGTAGGCCAAAAAATCTGGCTGTTCTTTACCTTTCCGGCATCTGTCGGACATATGTATTTATTTCGATATGAATAGTTTTCTCTTCAACTTCACCGTCTTTCGTTTCGTACTGGCTACTGTCGATTCGTTACAACTAATATGCGTTCTCTGTAGGAAGGAGAACAATCTCTGACGGTGGAAATGCTTTGCTCCTAACTACCGTAAGACATCTATTACACTGCAGTAAGGTTTTCCTTTAAGCTAAGTGTATTCCAGCTATATATGACCCAGTTTATACCGATTTTAATTACTTCTTCCAGGATGTGTACTCGGGTCCACTGAATTCGTTCTAACTGGCCAAAATAGTTCATTCTAAATTCCCCATATGCATTCTAGCCAACGCGAAGTTTATTATATTACGTTAATCTAATAAGTAAATATCTGAAACTATAAGCTTTTCTCTCATACTAAACTTCGTTTTGATACGTTGCATACCACCAGAGTGAGGTTTTAATATTCACTGTGTCATATTTATTTCCTATTTCAATCGATGTTTGCCATAAATTTAGAAGTCCTTAACACACATTTCCACGAAGTCTTTGTCCTCTTTCAAAATATTTATGGAGTAAGGTAATTGCTGGCCAAATTTACAAACTTGTAAAATACTCGAGGTTACCGTATGAATGTTTAGTAATTTTTTTTTCACAATTTTCATTGCGACACACCTATAGATTTACTTGAAGCTGTGTCATGAATACATGGCAACTCTTCCCCTGCCAGGCTCGCGTAACGTTTCATGACCCGTATATATCCGCTAGTTCTTAATTTCTCCGCAATCTCCTTTAAGTTTGATTTGTTTATTTTGCTGCTCCCATCGTTATGATAAATTAGCTGCACTGCAGATTTCTACGCAAACGTGTAACTGGCTAGCCACATTGGGTTGATAACACAACCTGTTGTCAGATGCATCAGGCTGAACGGGACCCGTGTAGCTTGTCAGGCGAGCGGAAACCCAAGTTGGCCTGCTTTAAGCACTGCGTTTCAGTACACGCAGTGCGAATGCACCTTTCATAAGTGGATAGGGCGCGGCGGGCCGGTGGCATGGCATGCACGTTCACTTAACTTGATGCAAATTGATTTTTTTCTTCTGGGGCCACTTGAAGTCTGTTGTCTACGAAACACCTATTGAGACTGATCAATAGCTAACAGCAAGCATTATGGTAGCCTCCTATGAAATTTCCACCTTGCCAGGAGTGTTTCAAAGAGTGAGACAGTCACTTCAGGGTTGTTGCGCGGCGTGCATTCAAGCAGGAGGGCGTAATTTCGAGCACTTCTTGCCAATGTTTTTAAATTAAGTTTGTAAGACTTCACCCTGCAGACCCGCTACCATCACGGCTCTGACGGCATGCTGTGTGCCTACCCTCCTGGCGGCGCGCAACGCTCTTCAACGACGCTTAGCGAGGTACATTAAGGGATTCGAACATGGGTTGCTACGTGAAATATGCTTGTTATGACGTACCCTATCAGCTCTCTCATTTTCTACATCCCTTTCAGATACATTCTGTGTAGTATAACTGTCCCCTTGACTGCCGATTCACAACAGGGTTGGAGCTCCTTGCGTCAATGCAGAAAAGGCTGCAAGTAAATGAGATATATGAAAAGGGACGGTACTCCATAGTGTGTGTTAAGCTAAGAACGTGGGTCGGACCGAAAGGGCGCTCGACTAGCCGATGCAAATATTGCATGTTAGTACTCTGATTAAAAGGAAACGCTATTAACCGAATTGTAATTAAATTCAGTGGTACCAGTCGTATGTAACCTGTAATTTTTTAAACATTGTGGAAATTTTATTAACTTTTTGTAATTCCCGTTAATGAACTGTGCTGCACCAATGTAAAAAAAAAGAGGAAAAATTGCAGTTAAGGCGATCGCTCGCGTAGAGCGGAAAATCTGGGTCGAGTTCCTGTCCGGCACGAGTTTTTAAATTTCGCCACTGAATTATTTCAATACCCAGATGCGGTTGAGGTGTCGATACGTCCTTCGAAAACACATCCATACCTATGCTCAGTGGGTCACTGTGCAGGGTGTGGTGGATACAGAGGGAACCAAATTCTGTTCTCCCCATTTGGGAAATGGGGAAATGTACGCGTTCTCATCGGTAAACGTCAAATTTTCTCCGTATTACCTCTTTTAGGCATTAGGCAAGGTATATCTTGGAGGTAGTAATATTCCTTGCCTCCTAGAGGACCAGAGCACTCCGAATTTTGGGGTTAATTTTCTCTACAACGTAAGACGCCTTTCTTATAGCGTCTGCGGTTTCAAGGGAACTTCATTGGCGTACTCACGCAAATAAATCTGTAACTAATCGTGAAGCTACCCGTAGATCTCTTCTGTTAGTACAATTAGTAAGTTCTTCGCCCAGACTACGCACTGTACACAAGATATGTGTGCCACCTTCTTTGTGGACTTTCCTTGCCGTTTTTCCGATCAATCCGTCATTGCCGCATGTGCTAGCATCCGATTTTAAATCGCTCCGGACAGTAGCTAGTGGATGATTAAGGTGTGTGACTTATTTCCACGATTTTTCGCCTACCGTGGTGTCGAAGGAAATCGTCTTTTTATTTATTTATGCGAATTGCGCTACATTTATTTATGTCGTAAGTCGCATGTCAGGTTTGCCGCCAAGTATTTTCATGTTATCATATTTCTCATCAAATAATCTAACAGAAGAACTCCCCAAATACAACTGGGTCGTCTATGATCTGCCTCATGCTTCTGAAGACGTCTCTCTCATCTTTTGTATATAGCTCGAACAATTGTCACCTTCTCGTTCGACCTTAATGTACTAAGAACGATAGATTCCATCAGTACTATGTCTGCTAAGAACAACGTACTGGGATTTGTTAGCCAGGACATTTTCAAACCATTCGTACACAATTTCTGATAGTCCGTAAGCCCTTGGATTGTTCTCTAGACGATGATGTGGAATTCTGTAGCGGGCTTTTCCTGGTCAGGTTGCACGGCATCAACTCTTGCTCAAACAGAGGAAGCTACGTTTCACGTAACCGGTGCTAATAGCAGAAGCAGTAAAACATATTTCTAAGACATTCGTCTCAAAGAGTCACAGGAATAGCTCCGCAGACTTCCAAAACAAAGTTGAATGAAATTTGTTGAAGCCGATCTGCGCTTCCGAAAACATTTCTCCACTTAAAGCCGCGCATTTTTTCGACTTCTTAAGATTTCACGAAACGCAGAATATTAGCAGCCTGTGACTACAATATCAATGAGTCACAATTGGACTCTATCAGTTCATATAAATATCTGGGTGTAACACTTTGTAGGGCTATGAAATGGAGAGTTCACATGCGTTCAGTCGTATGTAAAGGAGGTGAATACACACATCGGTTATTCGGCAGGTTACTAGGAAAATAGTCTGTCATCAAATACGAGTGCTTAAAAACACTTAGGTGTCCAGTTTTAAAATGTTGTTGATATGTTAGAAACCCATATCAAACAGGACTAACCGGAATAATTGAACACAGTCAAAGGACAGCGTGAATGTTCACAGGATGGACTTACGAAATAGTGTTGCTGAAAAACCTGAACTGTCAGATGCCTGAAGTTGATTATAGTTATTGCGTGAAAGCCTAGTAACAAAATTTAGGGAATCAACACTGAATGGTTCTCCAGACACGTTTCCAAACCATTACTTCCCCTAAGGACCACGAAGATAAGATCAAAATAATGGCAGCGCAGACAGAGACCTTTTCCGCGCTCCACAAGTAACTGGAAGAGTAATGTTGTCGTGGATTGCTAAGTAAGGTCTACAGCGCACTTCACAGTGGTTTACAGTATGTGCAGGCGTAGATGTAGACGTACTCATAGATCATGGGTGATAATTCACAGGTAGAAATTAAAATAATTTGTGTAATACAGATGAAAAGTTTTATTTCTGTCATTGGAAACGAGGTAAGTGTTGCAGGATAGGATGTTTTGCCATGTGACAAGCAATTTACTTATACCCAGCGGTAACCTACATATGGCGAACGGCATTCTGGACAAGAGATACAGCCCGTGAGGTGCTGTTGTAGCTACACTGCAGTTTACTAATTCACTGAATTTGATACACAAGGGGGAAATGAGAGAGCGGTTTACAGTTCACGGCTTTCAGATGGTTAATTAAGGTCTTTGTTGTTGATTCCGGCGGACGAAGATGTTAAGCAATTTCCCACTTAGTGGTCTTGGATAGTGGTATTTATCATAGTGTTTTCTTTTTCTTAATTCTAGATTCATTTATAGCTTGACAACTCGGCTTCCTTTCTCATTCCATAGCGTAAGATGTGAAATATTACTTCTATTTGAAGATTATTATGGTAAATCTCTTGTTTATGAAAGCTTTACTATGATTAGCTAAAACAGAAATATCTATGAGACATATGGTAGTTAAGCTTTGTTTTGCGTGATTTGATGCTATTTATGCTTTAGTAAACAGGTGACATATTGACGTATAAAAAGACAGCTGATGAATCCTCACCACAAATTTGTCTAAGGTTATTTGAAGAACTGTTTTAGGTAGAGGGAATGTTGCTTATTAACGAGCAAGCTTTAATGGAAATGAAACGTAATATATCTTCATTACAATGCATACATGCAGCCACGAGAAGAGTGTATTAAATCTGTAACAACTCATAGCTATATGACTGACTACGACCTATTTCATATCAAATCAGAGGATTATTATGGATATCTGATGGTACAAGTTCTGAATAGTACACGACGGATACAAATTTTCAGCCGGGAATGTAAAACTACCATCAAAACAATAAAAGCAAAACTTGTCATGAAAAAACTATGTGTGCAATTCACCCTCTCAACAGAACTCAAATTCTGCAGCAGGGAGTGTAGCAGCGGTGTGTCCACTTCGTGGTGCAACCGGTATTAAAAGCACTATCTGCTCTCAACCCTTGTACCACGCCGTTTATTGTCTGCAATAAATGGCTCCTGTTTCAGCTATGCAGCCTCGTATATACTCTCTGAATGCCTGGATTTACGGCGCACATGCGAGTCAGCACGACATAGGGCAAACGTACCTAACTTCGTGATATTAAGAACGGCAAATGAGAACTGAAAACAAATATTAATCCAAAAAGTGTGTATTTTACGAGCAAGAGATCAGTACATTCCTTTACTACCCCATATTAAAGATTAGTTAACAAATGAAAAAGTGTTGAGGTTATAAAAAGTAGTAAACAAACTGGGCATGCTACCTAATTTTCTTTCAGCATATTTGGTTCTGTGAGACTATATTCTTCGTAATAATGTGCTTAACCCCGTATATAATTTCCTTTTGCATTGTTAAACTTCTCTTAAGGCACTTTTCATTCATTTTCAGTATCAGTGTCACTATCACAAACATTTGCACAAGTATTACACACAAATACCATACCATACGGTGAATTGATGGATTGACAGTTTTCGTGGTTACATCGCAGACAGAAACAACACTGAATCCAAGCGATCTTTATTCTTTTCCAGGCTGTAGCTCTTTTTACAAGTGATGCAGATATAATCTTTTCTTTTATTCTTTGATGTATGTTTGCTGCAAAAGGTGAGAGGATCAGCCGGTTAAAGTTCACCCCGAACCCAGTTTCCTGCCTTTATATTACGAAATTAACTTGCTTAACTTCCAGTTCACTTGTAAGGGAAAACGGTCGACCCATTTTGTCAGTGGTCACATTCTCTTTGTCACCATCATTGTGATATACTTAGTCTTTCAAAGTATCCCACGGAATGGAGAAATGTTTAGCAGCTTCGTATATCGACCACTTTTCTCCAGAAACCTTCTGAAGTGCACTATGAAAGTGACTAGTTGAATAGGATCGTTTTCTCTTGTTCGCTTAATCCTTTTCTTTAAAAATGGAGCCATTGTTTCTGAAATGGACACAAAACTTTTAGAGTTGTTGTCGTTTTCCTAAGCGAAAGTTTCAGTAATCTGGAATTTAAACCCAACGTTGATGCTATGATTATAAGTATGTTCTACTGGTAATACAACTGCATATAAGTATCTGACTAATTATTTAGTTGACGTAGGGCAATGAACTTGTATTAAAGAATCAGAGAAGCAAACTACGTATTTCTCTCCACATCAAAAACAATAAACTACATATTCAGCACACAGCGTTCATTCACGCCGTATTGAGGCATTCCCGCCATATGTTGAGGACGGTTGTAACTGTGTGCAGAAGGCCTACATTACTTAAGGACAAAGAAAGTGTCTGATATCGCGACACATAATATGTCACGGAGTTAGGTAAGTTTACCCCATACCTCGTTTTCAACCAATTAGTGGACGATTCATCAACGCGTAAATATGCAATTGTTCGTAAAATTCTTTTCTGAAAATGTATTAAGTCTACTCTCTGAACAGAAGAAGTACTTAGGTTTTACAGAACCAAAAGTTTTTCTAATAGTACACTACTGGCTATTAAAATTGCTACACCACGAAGATGACGTGCTACAGACATGAAATTTAACCGACGGAAGAAGATGCGTTGATATGCAAATGATTAGCTTTTCAGAGCATTCACACCAGGTTGGCGCCGGTGGCAACACCTACAACGTGCTGACAAGAGGAGAGTTTCCAACCGATTTCACATACACAAACAGCAGTTGACTGGCGTTGCCTGGTGAAACGTTGTTGTGATGCCTCGTGTAAGGAGGGGAAATGCGTACCATCACGTTTCCGACTTTGATAAAGGTCGGATTGTAGCCTATCGCGATTGTGGTTTACGGTATCGCGACATTGCTGCTTGCGTTGGTCGAGACCCAATGACTGTTAGCAGAATATGAAATCGGTGGGTTCAGGAAGGTATAACGGAACGCTGTGCTGGATCCCAACGACCTCGTATCACTAGCAGTCGAGATGACAGGCATCTTATCCGCATGGCTGTAACGGATCGTGCAGCCACGTCTCGAACCCTGAGTCAACAAATGTGGACGTTTGCAAGACAACAACTATCTGCACGAACATTTCGACGACGTTTGCAGCAGCATGGACTATCAGCTCGGAGACCGTGGATGCGGTTATCCTTGACGCTACATCACAGACAGGAGCGCCTGCGATGGTGTACTCAACGACGAACGTGGGTGCACGAATGGCACAACGTCATTTTTTCGGATGAATCCAGGTTCTGGTTACAGCATCATGATGGTCGCATCCATGGTTGGCGTCATCGCGGTGAACGCTTATTGGAAGAGTGTATTCGTCATCGTCCTACTGGCGTATCAACCGGCGTGATGGTATGGAGTGCCATTGGTTACACGTCTCGGTCACCTCTTGTTCTCATTGACGGCACTTTGAACAATGAACGTCACATTTCAGATGTGTTACGACCCATGGCTCTACCCTTCATTCGATCGCTGCGAAACTCTACATTTGAGCAGGATAGTGCATGACCGCAAGTTGCAGGTCCGGTACGGACGTTTCTGGATACAGAAAATGTTCGACTGCTGCCCTGGCCAACGCATTCTCCAGATCTCTCACCAATTGAAAACGTCTGGTCATGGTGGCCGAGGAACTGGCTCGTCCCAATACGCCAGTCACTACTCTTGATGAACTGTGGTATCGTGTTGAAGCTGCATTGGTAGCTGTACCTGTACACGCCATCCAAGCTTTATTTGACTCAATGCCCAGACGTATCAAGGCCGATATTACGGCCAGAGATGGTTGTTCTGGGTACTGATTTCTCAGGATCTATGCACCCAAATTGCGTGAAGATTTAATTACATGTCAGTTCTAGTATAATATATTTGTCCAATGAATACCCGTTTATCATCTGCATTTGTTCTTGGTGTAGCAATTTTAATGGCCAGTAGTGTAATATACTTTTGATTTCAAGTTCATGTTGATTCAAAAGCAACTGTTTCTCGAAAACATATACGGCCGTATCTATCAATTATTTTAAAAGTTTCTTATAAGAAAGCACTACTCTGACGTTATGCACTTTACTACAATTTGATATAGAATACCTAAGTTCTAACAATCTAAATTGCTTCTGTCTATATATTATTTATTACTTTTAGTGTGATTTCGCCAGAATACTTATTTAATATCTAGTGAGGGTTGACGGAAGCCCTTAACGTGATCAATCTTTAGCGCACAGAAGCCTTTTCTGCTTGACAATATTGCCTGCATGGCTTTTCCGTTGTTGCGATAACAGCAGCACGAATTCGTAGGTGATTACGTCTGGAGCTGCTGGGTGGGGCACCTCATTCAGCTGTTATCCACAGGAGTTTGCTCCCACAGCTGCAACGACCGACTCGATTCCCGTGTCCAATAGCTTCTATACTACTATATCGCCCTTGACTGAGCCCTGGTAGTAGCTACTACAAATCCCATCGCTCTCCAACTCATACAGGTTGCTGAATAGCACTATTAAATTTACAAGGGCACGATACGAACTTCTCGTCACAGTTGTGATTAATACTAACAGGGTATGCTAGGGAACGACTAAACCTTCAACATACATAAACAGCAAGACGAAACTTAAAACCGTTTTCACAAAAATCAAGTCTGATAAATTTAGGCTTGTATTCAACTAGTCCATAGCCGAGCGAGTAGGTGTTACACAAGTACGAGCCCTCTGGACCAGATCTCACTGCCGTTACTTTTTCCCACTCCTGCGAAATTCTGACAATATGACAGCAGATTTATTATGACTGTGCAAAGTAATCAGTATCTAACCGATCATTTATTATTTTCATAATCTTTACCCTGTAAAATTGGATTCTTGTCTCACATTTTGGACGTAATTTCTCGTATAAGCGTGATCCTGCAACTACGTTCCAACTAAACAATGGGCCTGTTTTTGCGACACCCATGCTTGATGGGAGAACCGTTTATTTTGCACCTTGAATAAAGGGAAGGTGACCAAACATAGGTTCCTACGACGAAATTTTTCGGAACGGATACGGTCTCCAAAGTGCAGTAGTAAACTAATTCGTCCAAATTGTTCACCGCTGTAGCAGCCTTGTGATTTTTATTTTTACAGTCAAGTGAAGAACCTTATAGACCGACTACAAAATTTCCAGTACATCATCGGACAGAAGGAGAGATGTTTTCTGGAGAAGATTGCATACAAATTTAACCAATCTTACTCTATCAGATGTCTGCAACAATACTCGCTGAAATGCTTTGGTATGCGTGCTATGATGCGAAATTATGACGATGAGCGAGAATCCTTTAGGAAGGTAAGCCAAGTTTGTTTTGCAGTAGACACATTGAAAAAGATCGTGCACATGTAAAATTTCCCTGCTCATTACATGTGTTCTACGTCGCATTATTTATTATTTTCTATGAATCTACTGTCATTATCATCCTCATTAGTGCCGTGTTCCCCTGCGGGTTCGGGGGTAAGAATAGGCCCGCGGTATTCCTGCCTGTCATAAGAGGCGACTAAAAGGAGTCTCAAACGTTTCGGCCTTCTGTGATGGTCCCCTCTTGGGTTTGACCTCCTATTTTTTGTCCAAATTTCCGTTGTTAGTGCCTGCCATTTGGGGAAGGACGCCTTACGTGGTGTTTTTCTATTGGTCCATCATGCACCACCATCTTGCATGTTCCTTATTGTCGTGTGGCGGGATTTACACCCAACGTCTTCTGGGTTGCCTCCTCCTCGTCTTGTGCACAATCCCCTTCTTAGCGCCCACGACAACTGTGGACCCTTTCAACACCTAAAATCCAGCACGGTAGCCAGTCCGTTGTGGTGGGGTCGTCATGTACCCTCTTGGTGGTAGCCCCCTGACCACGCAGGGATCGCACTGCAGATGCCAGAGCTGTTTGCTCCCCATGCATGCCAAGGAGTATGTGCCCATCTTGTCTGGGGCACGGGGACTCCGGGCAATGGGATATCGGCCAGGTACCCGTTGCTTTGGCTGGGTGGCGCCCTTGGGGAGAGCCCTCGTTCGGAGTAGGTGGCATCTGGGCGGATGTGGCGCAATGAAGCGCCATAAATCACACCAAGCTGGTGGTCGCACGGCCACCAGCGTCTCTAAGCGAGGCAGAGTAGACTTTGATGCTGCGCAATATGACCCTCAGTCGTTCCCCTCGTTGGCTGCGCCATGGGAGGGACGTAGATCTAGTGCCAAGCGGGAGCCTTATGTACCACAATACCTTGTCTGCAGCAGGACTGATGGTGACTCCTTTCTTACGACGAAGCCTCTGTTTTTTGTGGAACACCTGGAGGATAAGTTTGGGGAAGTGGCGGGGTTGTCTAAAATGAGGAATGGGTCCATCCTCCTCAAGACGTCTTCCCCAGCACAGTCACGAGCGTTGCTCTTGTGTGATAAGCTGGGTGACGTCCGTGTTACCGTCACTCCCAACAGTAACTTAAATATGGTCCAGGGGATTATTTACCATCGTGACCTCTTGTTACAATCCGATGACGAGCTGAGAGCCGACTTAGAACGACGTGGAGTGCATTTTGTCCGTCGTGTACATCGAGGACCCAAGACTAACAGGGTGGCCAACGGTGCCTTTATCTTGGCCTTCGAGGGTGATGTCTTGCCCGAGAAGGTCAAGGTAATGGTTTACCGTTGTGACGTCAAGCCCTATGTCCCTCCCCCGATGCAGTGCTTCCAGTGCTGGAAGTTTGGGCACATGTCCTCCCATTCCCCATCCAGCGCCACATGTCGAGATTGCGGATGCCCCTCTCATCCCGATTCTCCATGTGCGCCTCCGCCTGTATGTGTCAACTGTGGGGAGAACCACTCTCCACGCTCGCCGGATTGCCCCGTTCTTCATAAGGAGCGGAAGATAATGGAATTTAAGACCTTGGATCGGCTTACTTATCGAGAGGCAAAACTGAAATTTGAAAGGTTGTATCCTGCTTCCCTTTGAACATCTTATGCTGCAGCCACGTCATCGTCGCCCTCGTGAGCGACGGTTGTCGCCTCCTCTGTGCCTTCAGTGGGCCCTCGGGGCCGTGCCTCTCTGTCTGCCCCCCTCATGTCTGGGGGCACGCCTTCCTCTGTTGCCCCCTTAGCCGTTGGGGGCAAACCCTCTTCTGTCGCTCCCCCCACACTTACTTCGGGAGTGACATCTGCTCAAAAACCGGGGGGCTCGATCCCTCCCCCTCCTTCTCCACCGGCGTTACCTCTGCCGGTTCCTCTCTCGCGGAAGGGGTCCCTCGGGGCTCTCCCTTCCTCCGTTTCTTCTCCTACCCAGCCGGATGTCAGCCAGTGGCTGATGGTTCCGCCACCTGCTGATCGTAGGGTTCTGCGTCGTCGTCAGCCTCCGACGACGCTCCTTCAGAGAAGCTCTCCCAGCCCTCTCACCCTACATCTACATCTACATCTACATCGATACTCCGCAAGCCACCCAACGGTGTGTGGCGGAGGGCACTTTACGTGCCACTGTCATTACCTCCCTTTCCTGTTCCAGTCGCGTATGGTTCGCGGGAAGAACGACTGTCTGAAAGCCTCCGTGCGCGCTCTAATCTCTCTAATTTTACATTCGTGATCTCCTCGGGAGGTATAAGTAGGGGGAAGCAATATATTCGATACCTCATCCAGAAACGCACCCTCTCGAAACCTGGCGAGCAAGCTACACCTCGATGCAGAGCGCCTCTCTTGCAGAGTCTGCCACTTGAGTTTATTAAACATCTCCGTAACGCTATCACGGTTACCAAATAACCCGGTGACGAAACGCGCCGCTCTTCTTTGGATCTTTTCTATCTCCTCTGTCAACCCGACCTGGTACGGATCCCACACTGATGAGCAATACTCAAGTATAGGTCGAACGAGTGTTTTGTAAGCCACCTCCTTTGTTGATGGACTACATTTTCTAAGCACTCTCCCAATGAATCTCAACCTGGTACCCGCCTTACCAACAATTAATTTTATATGATCATTCCACTTCAAATCGTTCCGTACGCATACTCCCAGATATTTTACAGAAGTAACTGCTACCAGTGTTTGTTCCGCTATCATATAATCATACAATAAAGGATCCTTCTTTCTATGTATTCGCAATACATTACATTTGTCTATGTTAAGGGTCAGTTGCCACTCCCTGCACCAAGTGCCTATCCGCTGCAGATCTTCCTGTATTTCGCTAAAATTTTCTAATGCAGCAACTTCTCTGTATACTACAGCATCATCCGCGAAAAGCCGCATGGAACTTCCGACACTATCTACTAAGTCATTTATATATATTGTGAAAAGCAATGGTCCAATAACACTCCCCTGTGCACGCCAGAGGTTACTTTAACGTCTGTAGACGTCTCTCCATTGATAAAAACATGCTGTGTTCTGTTTGCTAAAAACTCTTCAATCCAGCCACACAGCTGGTCTGATATTCCGTAGGCTCTTACTTTGTTTATCAGGCGACAGTGCGGAACTGTATCGAACGCCTTCCGGAAGTCAAGAAAAATAGCATCTACCTGGGAGCCTGTATCTAATATTTTCAGGGTCTCATGAACAAATAAGGCGAGTTGGGTCTCACACGATCGCTGTTTCCGGAATCCATGTTGATTCCTACATAGTAGATTCTGGGTTTCCAGAAATGACATGATACGCGAGCAAAAAACATGTTCTAAAATTCTACAAGAGATCGACGTAAGAGATATAGGTCTATAGTTTTGCGCATCTGCTCGACGACCCTTCTTGAAGACTGGGACTATCTGTGCTCTTTTCCAATCATTTGGAACCCTCCGTTCCTCTAGAGACTTGCGGTACACGGCTGTTAGAAGGGGGGCAAGTTCTTTCGCGTACTCTGTGTAGAATCGAATTGGTATCCCGTCAGGTCCAGTGGACTTTCCTCTATTGAGTGATTCCAGTTGCTTTTCTATTCCTTGGACACTTATTTCGATGTCAGCCATTTTTCCATTTGTGCGAGGATTTAGAGAAGGAACTGCAGTGCGGTCTTCCTCTGTGAAACAGCTTTGGAAAAAGGTGTTTAGTATTTCAGCTTTACGCGTGTCATCCTCTGTTTCAATGCCATCATCATCCCGTAGTGTCTGGATATGCTGTTTCGAGCCACTTACTGATTTAACGTAAGACCAGAACTTCCTAGGATTTTCTGTCAAGTCGGTACATAGAATTTTACTTTCGAATTCAATGAACGCTTCACGCATAGCCCTCCTTACGCTAACTTTGACATCGCTTAGCTTCTGTTTGTCTGAGAGTTTTGGCTGCGTTTAAACTTGGAGTGGAGCTCTCTTTGCTTTCGCAGTAGTTTCCTAACTTTGTTGTTGTACCACGGTGGGTTTTTCCAGTCCCTCACAGTTTTACTCGGCACGTACCTGTCTAAAACGCATTTTACGATTGCCTTGAACTTTTGCCATAAACACTCAACATTGTCAGTGTCGGAACAGAAATTTTCGTTTTGATCTGTTAGGTAGTCTGAAATCTGCCTTCTATTACTCTTGCTAAACAGATAAACCTTCCTCCCTTTTTTTATATTCCTATTAACTTCCGTATTCAGGGATGCTGCAACGGCCTTATGATCACTGATTCCCTGTTCTGTACATACAGAGTCGAAAAGTTCGGGTCTGGCAGACGCGAGAAGAAGGAACGGAATGTGTCCAAGAAGAAGGACGTTCCGGCGGTTTCAGTGCCGCCTGCTGCACATAGTCCTGGCTCCGGGGATGAGGTGGAGATCCTCGCCTCTGCCGCGGATCTTGCCCTCACGGAACCCTTGGGGGCCTTTCCTATGGACTCAGCTGACTCTCCCCCAGTGGCAGCAGTTGGCTCTGAGGCGCCGTCTGCCTCTTAGTCGCCTTCACGCCCTCCCAGTCCCTTACTGCTTCCATTCTCCGGTGGAATTGCGGCGGTTATTTCCGCCACCTGCCTGAGCTCCGGATGCTTCTGAGTGCTTCCCCTGTGCTCTGCATTGCTCTGCAGGAAACTTGGTTTCCAGCAATGCGGACCCCTGCCCTTCGTGGTTATCAGGGATACTATAAGAACCGTGCTGCCTGTCAACGAGCATCAGGTGGAGTTTGCCTCTTTGTTCACCACTCTGTCTGTAGCTCGCCAGTACATCTTCTGACGCCTTTAGAGGCAGTCGCTGTCAGGGTTGAGCTCTCACCAGCTATTACTGTTTGCTCTGTTTACATTCCTCCGGATGGGGAGCTCCCCCGACATGTCTTGGCTGCAATGATGGCTCAGCTCCCGCCACCATTGCTGCTTCTGGGTGATTTCAATGCCCACAACCCTCTATGGGGTGGGACTGTCTCCGATGACCGTGGTCGTGCCGTGGAGCATGTGTTGGCTCAGCTCGACCTTAGCCTCTTGAACACCGGTGCTCCCACACGTGGCCCATGGCTCGTTCTCGGCCATCGATCTCTCTCTTTGTAGACTTGGACTTGTCCCATCCCTCCACTGGAGGGTGCATCCTGACCTGTGTGGTAGTGACCATTTCCCCATCTATTTGTCACTGCCCCAGTGTCATTCTTCTGGGCGCCTGCCCCACTGGGCTCTCCACAGTGCTGACTGGCCGGCTTTTACTTCCGCTGCAACCATTGAGTCTCCCCAATAGGGTGACACTGACGAGGTGGTCTGTGTCTTAACCACGTCAATCATTTCGGCGGCCGAGGCTGCCATCCCTCGCTCTTCTGGACTCCCTCGGAGGATGGCTGTCCCCTGGTGGTCGCCGGAGATTGCTGAGGCTATTCGCGACCGTAGGCGGGCCCTCCAGCGTCATAGGCGGCACCCGTCTCTAGAGACCCTCATCGCCTTTAAGAGGCTCTGTGCCTTGGCCCGTTGCCTTATCGCACGGTGTAAGCAGGAGTGCTGGGAGAGGTATGTCTCATCCTTGGGCTCCCGTGTCTCCCCCTCGCTCGTGTGGTCCCGGATCCGGCGGATTTATGGATACCAGACCCCTATGGGTGTCCCTGGGATCTCCTTGGACGGTGCTGTCTGCACGGACGCTGCCGCCATTGCTGAACACCTTGCTGTGCACTTTGCTCAGAGCTCTACGACTGCCACATATCCCCCTGCCTTTCGCTCTCTAAAGGAGCGAGCCGAGCAGACGCCGTTATCATTCCACACGCGTCGTTCTGAAAAATACAATGCTCCTTTCAGCAAAAGGGAATTCCTCGCTGCCCTCGCCGACTGCCCTGATACGGCACCAGGACCAGACTGCATCCACGCACAGATGCTGAAGCATCTCTCCTGGGACTGCCAGAGACACATCCTCACTATCTTTAACCGCATTTAGAGAGAGGGTGTGTTCCCATCGCAATGGCGAGAGGGTCTTATTGTCCCCATCTTGAAGCCCGGTGCGGACCCACTGGCGGTGGACAGCTATCGTCCCATTACCCTCACCAACGTTTTGTGCAAATTGCTCGAACGTATGGTGGGGCGGCGTTTGTGTTGGGTCCTTGAGTCGTGCAGTCTCCTCGCTCCATCGCAGGGTGGCTTCCGTCGGGGCCGGTCTGCTGCGGACAATTTGGTGCGGCTGGAATCTGCTATCCGTACGGCCTTTGCCCGACGTCAGCATCTCGTCGCTGTATTTTTTGATCTGCAGAAGGCGTATAACACCACATGGAGGCATCACATCCTTGCTACGTTGCATGAGGGGGGTCTTCGTGGTCAGCTCCCGGCTTTTCTTCAAACCTTTTTATTGCGCCGCTCTTTCCGGGTGTAAGTGGGTGCCACCTCTAGTTCATCTTATATACAGGAAAATGGGGTCCCGCAGGGCTCGGTGTTGAGCGCCTCCTTATTTCTAGTAGCCATTAATGGTCTGGCTGCAGCCGTGGGGTCGTCAGTGTCTCCTTCTTTGTATGCCGACGACTTCTGCATCTCATTTAGCTCCACGACTACGGGAGTCGCCGAACGCAGGCTGCAAGTAGCCGTTCGCAAGGCAGCATCATGGGCTCTGACTCATGGTTTTCAGTTCTCTGCAGACAAGACTCGAGTTATGCACTTCTGCAGGCGTCGGACGGTCCTCCCTCATCCTGAACTTTACCTCGACGGCCACCTGCTTGACGTGGTGTTCACTTGCCGCTTCTTAGGACTCGTCTTTGATGCCCGGCTCACATGGGTTCCTCATATTACTCAGCTGAAGCAAAAGTGCTGGCGGCACCTCAACGCCCTCCGCTGCCTGAGCCACACCTCTTGGGGTGCGGATCGCTGCACACTGTTGCGATTATACAGAGCCCTTGTGCAGTCCAGGCTTGATTATGGGAGCTTGGCCTATGGGTCTGCATCACCCTCAGTGTTGAAGTTGTTAGACCCCATACACCACTGTGGGGTTCGGCTTGCAACTGGCGCTTTTCGTACAAGCCCCGAGGACGCCGGGGTTCCCCCGCTGCGGATTCGCCGCCATCGACTGCTCGCCGACTATGCTGTCCACGTGCATTGCTCGCGAGGCCATCCCAATCGTCGCCTGCTTTTCCCTGCCACGGTCCTCCATCTGCCTGAACGGCGACCGAGGTCTGGGCTTTCCATAGCTATCCGCGTCCAGTCCCTGCTGTCGAAACTGGGGTCATTCCCTCTTCTGCCTCCCTTCCAGGTCCGTGCACCTACGCCTCCCTGGTGTTTGCCCCGGCCGTCCGACCATCTGGACTTGGCACAGGGACCCAAGGACTCGGTTCCGCCTGTGGCCCTCCGTCGCCGTTTTCTTGCGCTCCTCGCCTCCTTTCCAGGCTGTGAGACTGTCTACACTGATGGTTCCCTGGTTGATGGTCGCACTGCCTACGCTTTTGCTCACGCTGCCCATGTTGAACGGCGCTCCTTGCCGGCTGGCTGCAGTATTTTTACTGCAGAGCTGGTGGCCATATTGCGCGCTCTTGAGCATATGTGTTCCAGCTCAGGTACGTCCATCGTCATCTTCAGTGACTCCCTGAGCAGCCTCCAGGCCATCGACCGCTGCTATACCTCTTCTCCTCTGGTGTCCTCTATTCAGGAGTCTGTTTTCGCCATTACCCGCTCTGGTCGTTCGGTGGTCTTTGTTTGGACGCCAGGTCACGTTGGAATCCGAGGAACGAACGTGTCGACAGGCTGGCCAAAGGGGCGATCGACGCCCCAGCTTTGGAAATCGGCCTCCCGGCTCGCGATCAGCAGCTGGTGTTGCGCTGTAAGGTGCTTGGGATGGGGACTGCTGAGTGGCGTGGCATGCCATCCCTGAATAAACTGCGGGCTGTCAAGGAGACGACCGATGTGTGGCGCTCCACCCTGCGGGCTTGTCGCAGGGACTCTGTCATCCTGTGTCAGCTGCGCATAGGCCATACCTTCGTGACGCACGGTCATCTTTTGCGTCAGGAGGATCCCCCCCTGTGTCGGTGTGGGTTCCAGCTGATGGTCGCCCACATTTTGCTGGAGTGTCCCCGACTGCGCACCCTCCGGCAGTCTTTTAATCTCCCGGGCACTTTGCCTCTGGTTTTATGTGACGATGCCTCCATGGCTGACAACGTTTTAAATTTTATCTGTGGCAGTCCTTTTTATGATTCTATTTAGGGAGGTCCTGCACCTTTCCCTTTTTGTGTCTTTTGTCCTCGCGTCTCTCAATGTTTGTTGCTGTTTTGGTTGACTCTTTCCCTTTTCTTTGTTCTTGTGGTCAGTCAACCAGTCTCCGGTCATCTTATTTTCTTCTGTTCCTTTTTGTCTGGTGTTCCTCTGTACTCTTCTTCTCTGCAGTGTTTGTTGCTGCAATTGTGTTCTTTTAGCGCCTGGGGGGCGTCTCCTCCCCCCTTTGGTTTTTACCTGCTTCGCCGATTTTCGGCTTGCCTGTTTTTGGAATGGGGGACTGATGACCTTCGCTGTTTAGTCCCCCTTAAACATCCCAACAACCACCATTAGTGCCGTGCTTAAGTTCAGATACAACAATATGAATAAAACGACTATACTGATTAAAACGACTGTTCAGATTTTAATTAGTTAGCTAGCTATTTAGTTAGTTAGTTAGCTTCATGCTCCACTGATCATTTACACAATAAATCGTAATGATATGATGTGAATAATTTTACATTCATATCACAAAATTATTTGTAAATATGGCTACATGCAGAACATAAAAGATTTTTGCTTTTTAATTATTACTATTAAATATGCTTATGTGACTTAGTAATTCCCAACCGCCACCTTTACTCATCGCAACTACAGAAATTCTTCTACGGAACAGAAGGAACTGCCAGGGATAACCTTTTTCAGTTTGTTTTCAAATTTTACTTAGATGTATGTCAGGCATTTTATATCGCTGGGTAAAATATTGACTTTTTGTCCTAATGTGGAGTAATGAACGTAATGTTTCCTTTTCGTATTGTAAACATGTACGTCGTCGTTCCTTTAGAATTATAGTGGATTATTTACAACAAACTTCATGGGGGAATTCCTTAAATAGAAGTCTACAATATGATTGTGCATGAGCACAACATGTCATACTTTTTCTTTGTTTTTGATGCGGCATAAAATACTGTGACACCTAAATGAATGCGTTTGAACTGACTTTTTCCTTTTTTATTTATTTCTTCGTTTACATTGAGTCTTCAGTCTCGTGGCTAGTTTGATGCGGCGCGTCACTGATTCCTCTTCTGTATTAAACTTTTGGTCTCAGAGCATCAACTCCGACCTACGCTCTCAATTGTTTACTGAATGTATTTCAATCTTTATCTTCTTCTGCAGTTTGTACCCTCTACAGCTCCCTCTAGTAACAAGGACGTTATTCCCTTTGTCTTTACTCACGTTCTATCATTCTCTCTCTTCTTTCTTATCAGTGTTTTCCATGTATCCCATCCTCGTCGATTCCGCGGAGAATCTTCTCATTCCTTACCTTATCAGTCCATCTAATTTTTAACATTCTTCTGTACCACCACATCTCAAATGCTTCGACTCTCTTCTGTTCCGATTACCTACAATTCATTTTTCACTACCAGACAGTGCTTTCTTTAAACGTACATTCTCAGAAGTTTCCTCCTTAACTTAATACTAGCAGTGCCTACGTATTTACCGTAACCTGTGATACCAGGTAGGTTGTAGGAGAAGTACTTTGTGTACAACACTAAAAAATCGTTAAACATTTTTAACTATTATTAACAACATACTTTTTGAGTAGAGAAAGATATATACGTGGGGTACAGAACCTGAAAATATCTTTTAGCACATCCTTAACAAGCGCAGTGCATTTTCCGTAATGGTTACATTGAGTGGAGGGATACTTTACGGGCCGGCCGGAGTGGCCTTGCGGTTCTAGGCGCTACAGTCTGGAGCCGAGCGACCACTCCGGTCGCAGGTTCTAATCCTGCCTCGGGCGTGGATGTTTGTGATGTCCTTAGGTTAGTTAGGTTTACTTAGGTCTAAGTTCTAGGCGACTGATGACCTCAGAAGTTAATTCGCATAGTGCTCAGAGCCGTTTGAACCAATTTGATACTTTACGAAGACTACAAAAACATTAAAAAAACATAAATTTTGTTAACTGTCGTTCATTTTCATTAACGACATACTTTTTAAAGTTACACAGATGTGTAGGAAGGGTCCTCAACGTGAAAATAAGAGTATGACGTTAGTTGCGAAAAGTAGTATTCGCTACTAAGACTTAATTTTTTGGTTTAAGTTTTACTGAAAGATTAAAACAGTTACGGAATACGACGTAAGAAATCATCAAAAACACGAGATACTATTTTGAAAAATTTGAATTATGAAATACCAGACCAGATTGCGGTAGTTTCTAAATGTGGGCACAAATTATTCCCTACCCACTCCGCCCTAAGAATTGCTAGGTTTAAGATCAGTGTTTGATGTCAGCAGGCTTCTCCTAGCCAGGAAAGCCTATTCTTCCACTGCTAGCCTGCTTTTTATGTCCTCCTTGCTCCGTTCGTTTTGGGTTATTTTGCTACCAAGGTATCACAATTCGTTAACTTCAAATAATACGTGTTTAACAATCCTGATGTTAACTATCTCGCTGTTCTTATTTCTGCTACTTCTCTTTACTTTCGTCTTTCTTCGATTTATTCTTGATTCGTATTCTCTACTCATTAGATCAGAGGTGTCCAGCCCACGGCCTGCGGGTCTCATGCGGCCCAAGTCCAGTATCAAAGAGACCCAAGAAGTCAGTGTGTGACATGCGCAATAAAAGGAATGCATAACGCATTATTTATGAAAAGTTATGGTACAAGTCACGGAGGAATGAAATAAATAGGAATGGCTGCAGGAAAAACGTAAAGACATCGAAAAAGAAATGTATGTCCGGAAGGACAGACTCAGCATACAGGAAAGTCGAATCAACCTTCGGTAACATTAAAATCAAGAGTGATGACAGAGTGCAACGGGAATTCCACTGTCAAATGCAGAGGAGAGAGCGTATAGGTAGAAAGAACACGTTGAAAGTCTCTATGAGGGGGAAGATTTGTCTTATTTGATAGAAGAAGAAACAGGATTCTATTTAGAAGAGATAGGGATGTAATATTAGAATCAGAACTTAAAAGAGCTTTGGAGGATTTAAGATCGGCCGGCCGATGTGGCCGAGCTTCAGACTGGAACCGCGAGACCGCTACGGTCGCAGATTCGAATCCTGCCTCGGGTATTGATGTGTGTGATGTCCTTAGGTTAGTTAGTTTTAAGTAGTTCTAAGTTCTAGGCAACTGATGACCTCAGATGTTAAGTCCCACAGTGCTCAGAGCCATTTGAACCAAACTTAAGATCGAATGAGGCACAAGGGATAGATCAGAATTTCTAAAATCGTTGGGGGAAGTGGCAACAAAACGACTATTCATCTTGGTGTGTAGAAAGTATGAGTCTGCCGACATACCATCTGACTTTCGGAAAAGCATTTATCCACACAATTCCGAAGACGGCAAGAGCTAACAAGTGTGAGAATTATCGCACGATCAGCTTAACGGCTCATGTGTCCAAGTTGCTTACAAGAATAAGATAGAGAAGAATGGAAAAGAAAGTTAAGGAAGCGCTAGATGATGATCAGTTTGACTTTTAGGAATGGTAAATGCACGAGAGAGGCAGTATTCACGTTGCGGTTAATAATGAAAGAAAGACTGAAGAAAAATAAAGACATGTTCCTAGGATTTGTCGAATTGGAAAAAGCGTTGGACAATGTAAAATGGCGCAAGATGTTCGAAATTCTGAAAAAAGTAGGGGTAAGCTGTAGGGGGAGACGAGTCATATACATTATGTACAACAGCCAAGAGGGAACAATAAGAGTGGACGACCAAGAACGAAGTGTTCCTATTAAAATGGCAGTAAGACAAAGATGTAACCTTTCGCCCCTACTGCTCAATCTGAACATCGAGGAAGCAATGATGGAAATAAAACAAAGGTTGAGGAGTGGAATTAAAATTTCTGGTGAAAGGATATAAATGACACGATTCGCTGATGACATTGCTATATTGAGTGAAAATGAAGAAGAATTACATGATCTGCTGAATGGAATGAATAGTCTAATGAGTACAGAATATTAATTGAGAGTAAATTGAAGAAAGTCGAAGATAATGAGAAGTAGTAGAAATGAGAACAGCGTGAAACTTAACATCAGGATTGAGGGTCACGAAGTAGATGAAATTAAGGAATTCTGCTACCTTGGCAGTAAAATAACGAATGACGGACGGAGCAAGGAATACATCAAAAGAAGACTAGCAATGGCTAAAAGGCCATTCATGGCCAAGAGAAGTCTACTAATATCAAATATCGGCCTTCATTTGAGGAAGAAATTTCTGATAATGTGCGTCCGGAGTACAGTATTGTATGGCAGTGAAACGTGGAATTTTGGAAAAACAGGACAGAAGAGGATCGAAGCATTTGAGATGTGGTGCTACATACGAATGTTGAAAATTAGGTGGACTGATAAAGTAAGGAATGAGGAGGTTCTGCACAGAATCGGAGAGGAAAGGAACGTGTGGACAACACTGATAAGGAGAAGGGACAGGATGATAGGACATCTGTTAAGACATGAGGGAATGACTTCCATGGCACTAGAGGGAGCTGTAGAGGGCAAAATCTGTAGAGGAATAAAGAGATTGGAATACATCCAGCAAATAATAGAGGACGTAGGTTTCAAGTGCTACTCTGAGATGAAGAGGTTAGCACAGGAGAGAAATTCGTGTCGAGCCGCATCAAACCAGTCAGAAGACTGATGACAAAAAAAGGTAAACTCAACATTTTTATTATGTAACTCTCTCAAGAGGTTTATACTGCCTCATTTGTCCACGGTGCTGTTCTCTCGTTGGTCCATCAGCTTTCCTTTCCTTTTTTAAAATTTTCCCTCAGCCGTTATTGTTGGTGTTGGGTATATTATGTGCGGCCAAAACATACTCGTCTTCTTACATTAAGGCCCAGTGAAGCTACAAGGTTGCACACACCTGCATTACGCTGTAAATTCCGTTCAACAGGTACGGTAATTCTTTTTCACTTTCACTGAGGATAGCAATATTATCATTGGTATTCTCTCACCTTGAATTTTAATCCAGCTCTTGAGCCATTCTTTTATTTCAATCGCGGTATCTTCGATGTATAGATCACACAGCAGGGGCGAAAGGCAACAACCCTGTCTTACACCCTTCTTTAATTTGAGCTCTTCGTTCTTGGTCTATCTTTCCTGTTGTTGTTTACTGATTTTTGTTCACATGGTATTATACTGTTCGTCCCTATACCTTACCACTATTTTTCTCAGAATTTCGAATAACTTACTCCATTTTACTTGTCTAACGCATTTTCAAGGTCAACACATCCTATGAATGTGTCTTCATTTTTCTGCTGTGTGCCACGTTCTATTATTTCAGTTACATGCTGATCCAATATACCGCCTCAATTACATGATACACAAACCTTTCGAACACGATAGCACACCTTCCCATGTGATAACATTAGACACAGACACACGGGGTAAATTAACGTCATCCTGGGGAAGAAGGCAGGGCATGTGGTCATGCTGTAGCACTAGCATTTCCTGTTCCACATTAATATGCCAACACTCAAGACAGGGGGTACGGCTAGGTAAAAGGAGGACGGACTGCGATAACGGGGGCCTTCCATTCCCCTTCATAATAAATAAAAACAGTATAGTTCAGTTTTAAAGCGCAAATAATCTCGTAACTTTGAGGTTAAAAGGAGTAATTGTAGTGTATGGAATTATTTTCAAAACACTCTTTAAGAATTTCTTTTACTCTAAAGGTTTTAATTAAAGTTGCAGAAAGCCTAGGAACTTCAAGTGGTTTTCTGATTCTGTCTGCTATGAAAATAAAGTGAAATTCGGTTAAGTATTCAAAACAGTGTTTAGTAAAGTATTAAATAGAACGTAGCAGTGAGCATTTAGTTAAAAGTTTAACGTTTCTAAGCGAATAGTTATAGCCATAATAGTTTTTACAGTGTCCTCACTCACTATTTTGCAGTATTTGCTATGCAAATCTTCAGGTATTTTGTATGAATATTCACTAGTTCTGGGGGATAGTTTTTTGTGATATATTAGCTCGAGTTCATAGCTGCTGATACCATTAGTATACTGGACCAAGGGACAGCTAGATTTTTTTGTAGATTCTCCATTGCCTCTTATTGAATTTTTAAGACGGGAAGCAAATAGGATCGGGAATTGTTTAAATTGCACGCTTAGAGCTGCGTATGCGACGACAATGTATATGACTTGGTATATCACCATGGCTAAATGTTTTCCTTGCTAAGCTGGAGAGGCTTCTTCTGTAGGTTGCATCGATCCAATGGTTCAGTGGGATGTTGACTTGAACTCTTGGGTAATAACTGACTTTTAATTGCTCTGCTAATTCCCTGTGTTCTTGTATATGATATTTATTATAGGTTTTAATAACATTAAATTCTGTGTGTGATAATTTTACTGTTAAAGACATTCAAGATTAAGCTGCTACCTTCAGAATTACATCTTCTTGTTGCTTGTATCTGTCTTCGCAGTGTCACCCGAGTTACATTATGTGACGAAAAGTATCCGGACACCCCCCCAAAAAAAACGTTTTTCACATTAAGTGAACTGTGCTGCCACCTACTGCCAGGTACTCCATATCAGCGCATTCAGTAGTCATTAGACACCGTGAGAGAGCACAATGGGGTGCTCCGTGCAACACACGGACTTCGAACGTGGCCAAGTGATGGCGTGTCACTTGTGTCATACGTTTCTAGGAGAGATTTCCACACTCCTAAACATCCCTAGGTCCACTGTTCCCGATGTGATAGTGAAGTGGAACCGCGAAGGGACACGTACAGAACAAAAGCGTACAGGCTGACCTCGTCTGTTGACTGACAGACACCGCCAACAGATCAAGAGGGTCGTAATGTACAATGGGCAGACATCTATCCAGACCATCAAACAGGAATTCCAATCTACATCAAGATCCACTGCAAGTACTATGACAGTTAGTCGGGAGGTGAGAAAACTTGGATTTTATGGTCGAGAGGCTGCTCATAAGCCACACATCACACCGGTAAATGCCAAACGATGCCTCGCTCGGCGTAAGGAGCGTTAACATTGGACGATTGAACAGTGGAAAAAAATTGTGTGGAGTGACGAATCACAGTACACAACGAGGCGATCCGATGGTAGGGTGTGGGCATAGCGAATGTCCGGTGAATGTCATCTGCCAGCGTGTGTAGTGTCAACAGTAAAATTCGGAGGTGGTGGTGTTATGCAGTGGTCATGTTTTTCGTGGAGGGGGCTTGTACCTCTTGATGTTTTGCGTGATACTATCACAGCACAGGCCTACATTGAAGTTTTAAACACCTTCTTGCTTCCCACTGTTGAAGAGCAATTCGGGGATGGCGACTGCATCTTTCAGTACGACCGGGCACCTGTTGATAATGCACAGCCTGTGGCTGAGTGGTCACACGACAATAACATCCCTGTAATGGACTGGCATGCACAGAGTCCTGACCTGAATCCTATAGAATATCTTTGGGATATTTTGGAACGTCGACTTCGTGCCAGGCCGCAACGACCGCCATCGATACGTCTACTCAATGCAGCTCTCCGTGAAGAATGGGCTGCCACTCCCCAAGAAACCTTCCAGCACCTGATAGAACGTATGCCTGCGAGAGTGGAAGCTGTCATCAAGGCTAAGGTTTGGCCAACACCATATTGAATTCCAGCATTACCGATGGTGGGCGCCGCGAACTTGTAACTAATTTTTACAGCCAGGTGTTCGGATACTTTGATCACATAGTGTATTTAGACATCTCCCTTTCTTGTTGTATCGAATGGATAGTATGATGCATATGATGTAGTTCTAATAAAACCACTTTGCTTGATAGATTGCTTTGGCGGTAGGCAGCCACACCTGACGAGGCCTTGTATATAGGTACGAAACAGGCAATACGTGTTAAACGACGGAGAAGTGAAATTAGCTGGCGTATAGTCCCTACCGCATCAATTGCTGATATGTTAATCACAAAATTATCTTAATCAAAGTGAAGAGGTGTCCTTGTCAGAACTTTTTCTCGGGTGCTGTTGAAGCATTTGCTGTTGGTGCCAGTGAGCCGTTGGGGCTGGAGATATGAAAAAAATTGGAAATTTGTGGTAAGTTCCTATGGGACATCGGTCGCTAGGCTTACACACTACTTAATCTGACTTAAACTAACTTACGTTATGAACAACACACACACCCATGCCCGAGGGAGGACTCGGACCTCCATCGTGGGCAGCCGCGTGAACCGTGCAAGGCGCCCAAGACCACGCGGCTTCCACTCGCGGCTGGAGATACAATGATCATATTCCCAATACGCCTTACAGACTGATACGATATCAAGTCCTCTTCGAACAATAACCTGACACTTAACTGACGCAAAGGGAGTGCAGGCGATATGCGAGGAACTACGAACGAGACACACGAAATACCTCTGTTTTAGAGGTGGGCTATAGGATGTATTGGGGCTAGGTCTGTGTTATTAAAGAGCATAATGAGAACTCAAAATATTCATTAATTAATCACATAAAATTTGTTTGTTTAAACTGTTGAGAAATAAAACTTATATGACACGGACTAGCGCAAAAGAATGCACATAAATAAAATAGTACATTCAGTCGGACAATTAGCATTGTCCAAGGCAGAAGGTAACAGTTCCTATCGAAGTAATTCTCACCTGCAGCTATTAACGTCCTTCCAGCAGCGTCCCAAATATGGATATCTTAACGTAGTCGGTTCTGTAAGTTACCTCTTCAGAACACATTAACAAATTCGCAAACAATACTCTGCAACGTACTTATTTTGTGTAGTAAAATATGTCTTAAAACAAAAATCTCTCAGATCAAGGCCCAATATTTAACAAGTATACCAATAAAAAAGCTTAAAATTACACTATATTAGGTTAATATCATAAGGAGCTCCACTTACATTTAAAAACCACAGCGATATAAAATAACTTATGAAATCGAACTGCTAATCACTACAATATACTTCTTAAAATACAATACATAAAAATTTTACATCACTCTCTTTCCATGGCCGCCACAGAAGATCAGCATATTGAATCAGTTAAACACAGTAAGCACGAGGGTAAAACTTGGGTCAAGGTACCACTTCCTGTAATATTACCGTCCAACATCCACGGTGGTAAGAAGTTCATAATCACGACCCCCGGTATCTGGCCAGTTTGGTCAATAACAGCCGCTACCAAACCGAAGGTGGCGCCTACCATCTCTGAACAAATTTTCTTATTCAGATCGACCCACACAAGTTCGAAACGAAACCTCAAACAGTCAGTATGATATCCACAAGCTCGGAAAGAGAATACATCCGAACACAGTTTACATTAAACAACCACTTTCGTTAATAGCAGAAATGTACCGCTGGTATTTATTATTCCATAGAGTGAAGTGCATTTATCCGCAAAACATGATTTTGTGTATTAATAAATCGCTTCTGCTGTATCTGGTACTTCACTTTCAGATGACTACCGGTTTCATACCACAAAAAGCCACATCTTCTGGTGAACTAAAACATAAGAGCTTAGAAGGTTGGAACATCGTTTCCAACAAAAATGGTGCAAATGGCTCTGAGCACTATGGGACTTAACATCTGTGGTCATCAGTCCCCTAGAACTTAGAACTACTTAAATCTAACTAACCTAAGGACACCACACACATGCATTCTCGAGGCAGGATTCGAACCTGCGACCGTAGCAGTCGCGCGTTTCCGGACTGAGCGCCTAGAACCACTCGACCACCGCGGCCGGCTCGTTTCCAACATTCCTTGCTGTGTCCTGTTGCCTACAATAAGACACAGCACGCGGCTGGCCTTGGAGAACACAAGAATTTGATGAAATAATAAAATATAAAAATACAGAAAATGAAACAGGCTAAAGGAAGTGTAGACGTCTACAAAAATGAGACTGACAGAAAGTGCTAAATGGGAAAAGACAACTTTAACACTGTATAAGCATGCATAATTAGGGGAAAGATAGATACCGCCTATACGAGAATTAGATAGCTTTGAAGGAAAGACATGTACCTGAGTGTTTATCAACAGCCTTGATGGAAAGCAAGTACTAAGAAAAGAAAGCTGAAGGGCGGAAGTAATATATAAAAAGAGAAGACGGAGCCTGTCAAAATGATATGGGAGACAGGACACTTTGAGAACATTTTGAGTAAGCACGTAAGTAGAGACAAGACCATTGCAATGGAGGGGTTTTCATCAGGATTACTCAAACCGTTGGGAGAGCCAGCCGTGACAAAACTAATAATATTTGGTGTGCAAGACATATGCGACAAACGAAACACCGTCAGCCTGAACAATAATGTAATAATTTCAGTACCGAGGAAGTCAGGTGCTGACGACAGATGTGAACACTACAGAATCATCAATTTAATAAATTATTGTTACAAAATATTGACATGAATACTGTACACAAGAAGTGAAATCCATTTCTGGGAGTAGGAGCCATACCGACCCCACGACTTACTTTATAAGATAGATTGAAGACAGGTAAGCCTCCTTCGCAGCAAGTGCGCATTTATCGAAAGTTTTTGGCAATGTTGACTGGAACACACACTCCCAATTCTGAGAATAACAGGCATGAAATCAGGTTGCGAACGGTTATACAGGTTGTATGGGAACTAGACTGTAGTTACGTCAAAGTAAATGAAAGGAAAACTGTGATCGAGAAGGGAGTGAGAAAGGGTTATCAAGAAAAGTACACCAGGAAAAGGAGGTTATGCCAACATCTAATAAAATTTGAGTATTAGGAAGTGTTTTCTGGAGGTTTTCGTGTGGAGTAGAGTGAAACGTGGACCACAAGAAGTTAAGCCAAGAATGCAGAAGGCCTTTTGAAATGTGCTGATATAGAAGAATTCTGAGGAGTCGGTTTGCTGATGGAATAACTAATGGCAATATTATGCAACGAATGGAGAAAATCAACATTTATGGCAAAATTTGACTAAATGATGCGATTAGTTAATGATACACATCTTGGGACATCAAGGAATTGTCACTTTCGTAATGGAGGGAAATGGGGAGGGGCGGGTGGGCGGTGGAAATACAGATCGTAAAGGAATACCTATTTATGAATACAGTAAGGTAGTTCTGATGGAAGTAGGTTGCGGTAAACTATCAGAGATGACAGGCTTGCGCGACATGGGCTAGCATCAAACCAGTCTTCAGACAGAAGACCCCAACAACAACACAGCTGGTATCATCACCTGGCACTGTCGTGGTACAGTCCGATCGCATTCACTACTTACAAGTTGACCACCAAGTAAACCGGGTCTGAAGCCCCCTTCCCCTCGCCCAGCTTCAGTCGCAGCCTGGCAGTTCTGTGCTTTTCAAATCAGGACCCAAGACTCCTCTGCAAATGAACGTTACCTTCCATCTCGCACAGGGCAGTGACCACCGCACTATCTACATGGCCCACCGGAGTCACTTGACACTACCATCGGGAAATTCAAATCAATTCTGGTATTTCCACCACCAGAATTCAATCTGGCTTACCTCCGAATTGAGCACCAGCGCAGAGGCATGTGTTACCTACTTCGGCTACGGAGATGGGTAGTTTAATAGTAGCAAGCCGTTCATGAAACACAAAAGAATGGAGTAATTACGTAAAACAGTCTCGTATTCCGGTAGATACATATATGACATCTACGAAAAAATCATTTTGAGTGGTCGGTTAGTCTTGGTAGAGGGGGCGGAAAGTACCAGTAAGTGGCGCTTGCAGACGTTTTGTAGCTACTTCAAGGGAATGCGAAAACTTCATGTGTTGGATAGCTTAGACTTCCCTTTTGCCGAGTTAACTTTCAGTGCATGATCGATTTGAGCTGCATTTTATAAGAAATTTTTTTTGGCCAGTATTAACTGAAACGAACATCAAAATTTAAACCTTCTTCCCCATATCTCTGTCAGAGAAAAAGAGCGAAAGGCTATTTACAATTTGTACAGAAACCAGATGGCAGTTATAAGAGTCGAGGGGCATGAAAGGGAAGCTGTGGTTGGGAAGGGAGTGAGACAGGGTTTTAGCCGCTACCCGATGTTATTCAATCTGTATATTGAGCAAGCAGTAAAGGAAAAAAAAAAATTCGGAGTAGGTATTAAAATCCATGAAGAAGAAGTAAAAACTTTGAGGTTCGCCGATGACATTGTAATTCTGTCAGAGACAGCAAAGGACTTGTAAGAGCAGTTGAACGGAATGGACAGTGTCTTGAAAGGAGGATATAAGATGAACATCACCAAAAGCAAAACGAGGATAATGGAATGTAGTCGAATTAAGTCGGGTGATGCCGAGGGAATTACATCAGGAAATGAGACACTTAAAGTAGTAAAGGAGGTCTGCTATTTGGGGAGCAAAATAACTGATGATGGTCGAAGTAGAGAAGATATAAAATGTAGACTGGCAATGGCAAGGAAAGCGTTTCTGAAGAAGAGAAATCTGTTAACATCGAGTAAAGATAAAGTGTCAGGAAGGCGTTTCTGAAAGTATTTGTATGGAGTGTAGCCATGTATGGAAGTGAAACTTCGACGATAAATAGTTTGGACAAGAAGAGAGTAGAAGCTTTCGATATGTGGTGCTACAGAAGAATGCTGAAGATTAGATGGGTAGGTCACATAACTAATGAGGAGGTTCTGAATAGGATTGGGGAGAAGAGGAGTTTGTGGCACAACTTGACTAGAAGAGGGATAGGTTGGTAGGACATGTTCTAAGGCATCAAGGGATCACCAATTTAGTATTGGAGGGCAGCGTGGAGGGTAAAAATCATAGAGGGAGACCAAGAGATGAATACACTAAGCAGATTCAGAAGGATGTAGACTGCAGTACGTACTGGAAGATGAAGAAGCTTGCACAGGATAGAGTAGCATGGAGAGCTGCATCAAACCAGTCTCAGGACTGAAGACCACAACAACAACATCTCTGTCTCTCCTCCGTTAGAGTTTTTAGGTTTCACCGTTTCCAGCCAGGGTAAAAATATCTCCGAACTGCCAAATTTAGTTCCTTTTAGAATTGGGCAGCTCATAAAGACGTTCAATGCTTTGTTGCCTTGCTGCCTAAAAATATAAACATCTTACTTATCCTCGCCGACCGTTGTTTCAAACAGAACAGAAATTCTGAGAATAAACCTTATGTCGTTTCTCAACCCGAAGTTTTTCTTATATCAAAAACTACGATCAACTACTCTGTCTCAGCTAATACCTTTCCACAGTAACATGAGAGATCTGCTCAAGATACGAAACCCTGCGCTTTCTCCGCGGCAAGGATTTATCGCCTCAGCCGTTCGCAATGGTAACCCTGATTCAAGAGATTTACTGCTCCATATTTCAGAGCGCTGCCTGAGCGCTCAGACACCCTACAGACCTTCCTCGTGCACAGCGCTGGGAGCTCCGCTGGAATGTGTAATTGAATAGCGGCGCCACACCTGCAGGGTTTTGCCAATCTCCTCATGCGTTCCCAGCTTTTGTCGCAGGTGGCAGTCGATGAATCCTTTGCAGGAGAAGCCAGTCTCACTCCACAGTTCCCACGCGAAACGCGTACTACTGCTCTAGCGGTTCCAGACACTACACATACTACACGGAAATTGGAATTGTTTAATGTATTTTTCTTGGCTGAAGTGAACCTATGGCACATACACACTGTGGTCTTTGAGACGCTGTGCAGTGCAACACGACTACCCGAACGGACAGCTTTCAACAATCGGGGAGTGTGCGTGTCCCAGGTTGAGTTCATCTCGCAGATTTATAACCAATTCCGGTTGGCCGGCCAGCCTGGATGAGGTTTTTAGGCGATTTCGCACGGCCTGCTCGCTAAATACCGAGCTGGTACCCACGTCTCGCGCCAGATACACGCTGCGCTAACTTGTAGAAAACGTTCACATGCCTGCACATGAGATTCACTCTAACCTCAGACAGATGGGACACGCATATTACGCCCGGATGGCGGGTTGGCGGGGGGGGGGGGGGGGGTGTTGGCCTCACGAAGGGCTACTGCCACCAGCTGTCAGTAACACTGCTTCAGCTCATAGCTCATATAACAATGTGGTCCCGCAGAGAACGGAAAGAGGCAAGGAAGAAGAAGAAATAGGCTGTAACTGGACTGCATAGAAAGCCAATGCGTTTGAGTAACTTATGGACAGTGTCTCCACTCTCAGTCTTTACCACGTATGAAACCGAGCTCGCCCGTGTATGCAGGAGTTCTAAATTAATTAATTAAGAAATTTAGGAGATTAACAAGGTTACAACACTGACTGGAAAATGTTAATGTTAAGGAAAATGTTAATGTTAAGGAAAATGTTCTAAATCATAAAATGTTTCAATTTTACTTTTTTGCATTTTAAAAATCTACATACTTTCCACTTTCCATTGATATATAATTTATTCAGTTCAGAAGACCTCAACGATTTTTAAAATGTTTTGGAAATGTGTTCTGCATGTGAGTGAAGTACTGTGGCGCTCTTACACTGTTGTCAAATGTGCTCATGAATCTACAGCTCATCATGTACATTTTAGTGACGTGATGGAAAATAAGTGTTACTAAATAAGTGTTGTGGGTAAACTGTGATAGTTCAATATATATCGTTCTCTCGATTGTTGTATGTTTCATGTTTATTTACTCTTTTGTAATCCTCAAAATATTCGTAGTGAATTCTGTTCATTGAAGTCTCTGTTTTATTCAAGGATGATTAGAAATCCTCTGAACGCTTTTAGCAAAAGGAGAAATTTTGGAAAGCCAAGGGTAGGTGTTATTACCCTAAACAATAAAGGTGATAACCAAGTGTGTGAACCTAACCCTACTGGTACACTTGCCATTGTAATGAAAGTGAGAAAGAAAGCACTTGGCATAGAAAGCTTAGTTCAGTTAGTGAAAAGAAATAATGTACTATGAGCAAATCGGATGTGAATGAAATATTTGATACGTCAGTTCGCAACGGAATTTTTGCAAACTGTGTAAGACGTATTCAGTGAAGTCGGTCTGGAACTCTCTATAGAAAATCACGTAGGACTTGCCAGTGAAATGGTACTGAAGTGTGGTAAGTGTTCATACACGACCACCTTTCATACTTTTTGAACCGATGAAAATCCCAATCATTATTTGTATCCCAAAGGAGAAAATAGTTGGTGAAACTACAACAACTGGTGAAGTGTACTTTTACAAACATAGTCTGCCTGGCGCGGTAATGGAAATAATAGAACCTATTTGCAGTGACTTAGTAGCTCCTGAACTGTTCATGGAAAACCTCAAAACCCCAATGGAATTTTAAATTGTGGTATTTGGTCAATAATTCCGAAGACTGTGTTGTTGGAACAGAAACACTTCACTTTGGTGTGTATGATGGTATTGGTACTTTCAGTGATAACAACGTTGTAAGGTGCTAAGTGTTTCGAAATAGGGGACTGAAGATAGGGTTCAGCATGGTACGAACGATGCTTGCTTTGGACAAGGAACATCTCATGGCTGCTGACAGGGCTGTAAATAGGCTAGAAATGCAAGCCAGAGAAAACAGGAAGAGGATAAAGAGGAAGCTGGAGGAGGAGTTTGCAGAAGATGAAGATAATCCATCTCATGGACCTGGAATGCACTAAAAAGGTAATCCAAGCTTTGTCGCTCGATTCACAAAAGTTTTATTTTTTCTTACAAATTACGTGTTTTCTTAGGATCTACCAAACCAATTTAATTCAGATTTTCAGGAAATGTTACACAGTCCTCTCAGCGCAACTTAACATTGCCTTTTTTCAAAAAAAACCTGAATATTGTTGAATTTGTAAACAAAATGTGGCACAAAAATGTTGTGAATTTTCATAGCAATAAAAAAAATTAATCTCTAAAAACTGAATTCAAATTTTTGGAAATTCCAGTGGTAAGCTTTAGACAATACTCTAATAAATAACCTATAAATCTTTCATCTTCCTAGGTCAAATACTTTGTGAGAAAATATTTAATTCATGAGGGCTATCTTATCATTGGAAAGGGAGGGCTTTCCAGAGCTCCTTAAAATAAAAGAGTTCCAGCCTATACAGAAGTACAGTACAGCAAGTTTCTACTGCAAACAACCCTAAGGAAAACACTGAATGGAAACAGGCACTGTTAACAGATAGTGGTTACAGAGTGCTTGACAATGTACCGTTATTCAACAATCGAAATTTAACCTCTACACTGCAAATACTGTTTAGGAAAGGTCGTAGACATGAATGACATACATCGCTTTCAGAGTCTCATCGAGGAAATATAAGGCAGAAGGTTTCAATGTCTTCTTACTACATGGCGACGTCGAAAGTTGCTTTCAACATCTATAACAGGCTGATACAATGCCCTTCTCACTTATGACACGTTAAAACAACGGCACATTCTGGTAAGTGCCATTGCATGTGTCTGTCCAAGATAATGCGCAGCAAACCTTTAAAGGGAATCTAGGCAGCAAATACCTGGAGCCGAATGCCTAAAACCGCTGATGTGTTCCGAAAGTGCTAGCGCTGAATTCTGAACAAGAACATTTGGAGAGAGGAGCACTCAGGAAACTTCTAACCTCAAATAAAATGTCCCATGCCAACTGCTGAGGAAGGCAACGGTCAAGTTCTTCCTGCTGCGACACAGAAAACAGATGATGTTTTCGTTTCTCAGAGGCATCCGATCTTGTAGAGGCGCCATCCAAAGCGAAGCAGGATGTTTCAAGAGGGCAGTTTGGTGACGTTTACTCTTTATGAGTGTACCACTGATAAAATTTAGCCGTGCTGCGGCTCGCGTTGGTGTGGTTTATAGGTTTCCACCCTGTGTTGGAGGCCAGACGGTATTGTTTAGTTGGCATGGTTGTGGTTGTCTTCTTCTCGTATTGACTGGCACCTGGCCGCTAGTGGCAGCAGCGGCAGTTATCGATATGTAGTAACTGTTGCCCTATCTTTATCTTTGTGGCGACGTCGTTGTTTTTCCTGGTCATGTGAGTAGGCCATTTCAGTTGGAGTGCGAGAACCCGCCGGGACCAGTGGCAGCACACATGGACTGCCGGATGGAAGGGTTGTGGTCACGAGGGTGCACGACCTCGTTGTAAACCGGATCCAGCAAGCTTTAAGTTGAATGCATTTCAATCCAAGTAGAGAGACCTCCACCACTGTGATATCTCGCGATTCTCCAATGACTTGGATTCGTGTTGCTGCTCGTAGTGTCGCCGAGGCGAACAGCAGCGAGTGGAGTGCTTGAGGAAGGCGGATCTGATTAGCCTTCGTCGAGTTCTTATTTATTGCGTTCAGTTTGTTACAATTCGTTAAGTTCAACCAGCGGCTGGAAGGTGATTCTTCTACTCTGGTCGTAGTGATTCCTTTCTCGTTCTGGGCGCTCTAAACACAGTATTCTGGGGATGTAGTGCGGACCGCCGGTTCCGGCTTTGGCATACTGTTCCATCGTTACATTTGGTTTATCGGCCGTCAGATATCTCCAGCAAGATTAGTCGTTAGACTGCTACTAGTCTGAGTTACTATCTAGTGAGGTGAATGCAACTCTAGGCTGCCTATCTCATTGCTCGCGAAAGTGTTTGTTGCCGGATCTTCTCAGAGGTCCTGGAGCACCGTCTGAGGCCACCTGTGTTACGAAGTTTACCATCATCTTATTTCACCCGTTTGGTGATCAGTTGCTTCTTTTTGTTTAATGAACCTTTGCTATTGTATTTGCTATTTTACAGCAGGTTTCTAAACTTTTTATATTATTGCCGTTCCAGGCGTGTATGGCCTTCAGCCGCGATTGTGGTATTCTGCCTTAAAATTCTAATTTGGTACTTGTATTTTAGCAGTAAGCCTTAAATCCTTATTTACTGCCATTTCGGGCGTCTGATGCCATCTGCTGTGTTTGTGGTGCCTTACGTTTAATATTTGAATACCTGTAGGTTGTAAATTGCGGCGAATTCCTAAAAAAAATTGTAATTTTTTGCCCTTCTTGGCGTGTAAGGACTTCAGCCTTGATTGTGGTCACTTACCTTAAAATTTTAATTTGGTATTTGTATTTTAGCAGTAAGCCTTAAATACTTATTTACTGCCATTCCGGGCGTCTGATGCCTTCTGTTGTGTTTGTGGCGGCTTGCCTTTAACATTTCAATACCTGTAATTTGTAAGTTGCAGCGAGTTTTAAGCAATTCTTAATGTATTGCCATTCCTGGCGTGTAAGGCCTTCTGCCCAGATCGCAGTGGCTTGATTTTAAAACATTATCTGTTGTATCTGTATTTAATGGTGATTTTCTAAATTGTAGCTCACTGAAAACACTATTAATTTCAAAGTTGTTTATCCCTTTATTAATAACGTGTGGTATTTTCATTTAGTGTTGAGTCTGAAAGTACTAGTTTAAAATAAATTGTGTGTAATTGTAAAAGGCAACCAATAGTAACTGATCACGGCCCCGTCCGCAATCGTATCCGAATCCTGCCTTCCCTTGACTACCAGGTCACAACTGGTAGCAGAGCGTGGTTACGATTGTAATATCGCCATTTCAGTTACTGTCGGTTTGATTTGTTGAAGTCTGTTAGAGTTGTACGATTTCAACCTATCGCTTTGTGTTCTGTTTTAGGTGATCAACTCTGTAATGGTGGTCAGGCCGTGCCCCGGGATTGGCCTATTGAAAAAGGACCAGCCCACTTATGTGCTGTCGATAAGATGCCAGCCTATTGAGGGTAGTGTTCTGGATTTAGCAGCGCGCTTGTGTGCTACTGTTCTTCGCTGGTTGATTTCACGCCGGATGTTGTGTGTGAGACAAAGGTAGCCATTGAATTTTTGTTTAACGCTGTTAGGAGTCTTGAGGACAACATCGGCTTTTTAGAGCGCACTCAACCTAGTGGCAGTCAGTTAGACAGGGTGCAGACGCAGTTGATACATCTAACCAACCGGATATCTGATTTAAGGGTATTAAAGTTAGAGGATCGTGATAAGGAATCAACTGCTGAATTGGGGATCTTTGTTAATAAATTTGAGTTTAAGGCCACATGTTTAGAGCTTGAAGGATAGAGGACGAGGTAGTAGGATTTTCTATCTTCCTGGCGGTGCGCTAGCGAGCCCGGAAACAACGCCCTTATGTGCTCCGAGGGGTTAGCCGGGGAGTTTGCTAAATTGCCTAATCCCCTGGTGTATCTCTTTCGAGACGTCACAGAAGTAGCTATAGACCGACTCGAGCAAACTGAAATGCTGTTATGGCTGTTGGTTCGATTTGAGCTACACGCTGATGCGTTTGGTGTTTCGCATCAAGTAATTTTGTCTCTATTGTACCCTTTAACTAGAGGCGAATTGAGGACTCTGGTATCCAGGGCCGTTACAGAAGGGTTTACATTGCAGCAGTTGAGGGAGCTTGTGATCAGCGAAAGATAGAGCACGGGAGTTAGTAAACAGCCCGAGTGTCGCTATATGTGGCAGATGCAGCAAGATAATGAGAAGTTGCATCAGTTGGTGGAAAGAGTTTAGACGGCGTGTTAGGCCTTGTTAGTCGAATTTCCAGAACAGGAGTTAGTTTCAATTGTCCTGAGGGGAATGAGAGCGGCTGATAAGTCACATTTTGTTTTTCGTGGTCGTCCCTCCACTTGTGATGAACTTCGTGTGGCCTTTGTAGCGATATCCGCGTTGCCGCTCTCGGGCGATATACACCGTGAAGTTAAAATTCAGCCCGTTGGTGTCATCGAGGGTAGCTCCGGATTACCAACATAAGCTGAGTCTTCTAAAGGGGAATCGTGGCGTAGTTTCAGGTGCGGTCCAACAGGGCATTTAGTTTGTGCTTGCACTCAGCCGCGGACACTCAGAGTCAATAAATGCCGTCCGGCTGGGTAGCGACCCCGGGGTCGAGCCTTTAAATCCTGGCGTGCCCGTGTCGCTGCTTGATCATCACCCCCACTGCCTTATATTTGTTGTAGTTTAAATAAAACATTAGACTTTCACAGTAAAAATAATATATTTTTATCTGTAAATGCTACCTAAAATAAAATCATTTCCTTAACATCTTTAACATGTATCTATCCAAGTTTGTTTGTAGAGTGTATGAGACAGGCGACATGCCATCAGTCTTCTGGAACAATATCATCCACGCATTTCCAAAGATAGCAAGGGAAGGTGAGTGTGTGAACTATCAGCTCAACAGTTCATGTGCAGAAGTTAATGACAAGGACAATATATAAAACAGTGAAAAAGAAATTCGAGGAGTTATTAGATAACCATCAATTTAGTTTCCGGAAAGGTAAAGGCACCAGAAAGGCACTTCTGATGTACCACATGATAATCGAAGCAAGACTTAAAAAAAAATCAAGAATTTGGACAGATTAAATGTATTCTACTGTGTCAAAATATGGAAGAAATTCGATATACTGAGAAGAATAGAAACAATTTATAGAGAAAGTCGGATAATATACAATGTGTACAAGGACTAAGAATGAACAATGAGGATGGAACACCAAGAATGAAATGCTAGGATTAAAAACCATCTCAAACAGCGATCTATTTTTTCGCTCTTATCCGCCAGTCTATACATCGGAGAAACGTCGGAAATAAAATTATTATTCAACAGGAAGATTTGAAAGGATTTAAGACATAAAAGTCCCTGATGTCATTACTAGCCTCAGTGAAAGTGAACAGGAATTAAAGAACGTGTTGAATGGAGCGAATAGTCCGATGAGTATAGAGTATGGACTGCGGGTAAAGCGACGAAGGACGAACGAGGCAGGAGAGCTTCTGTAAAGTTTGTAAGGTAGGAGACGAGTTACTGGCAGAAGTAAAGCTGTGAGGAGGGGGCGTAAGTCGTGCTTCTGTAGCTCAGTTGGTAGAGCACTTGCCCGCGAAACGCAAAGTTCCCGAGTTCGAGTCTCGGTCCGGCACACAGTTTTGATCTGCCAGGAAGTTTCATATCAGCGCACACTCCACTGCAGAGTGAAAATCTCATTCTGGAATCCATTATTCGTTAAACTACCCATTTGATATTACCATTAGAGGGCGCCAGTCGACCGGTTACGCCAGCAACAGTGAACCAGGAGTATAATTCATTTACTTATTTGAAACATGACTGATTGGTTATACAGCTAGATACATTTTCCATTGTTTAATAATTGCACCGACATTTTGAATTACTTTCTGTTCTCTAATTCATCTAACTCAAAGTTGGGCTTGTTAAATTAATGGGCATTTATTTTTGCTATTGAACTAAACAAAAGCTTTTATGAAGAGCTGTGTTAACATGTTTGCAAAACAACTTCATATTTGTCATTTAGTAGAAGAATAGTGATAACTCTCAAAATAGATCTATTGCGACTATGGTACACATACGATACTTCGATGCAACAAGTATTGAAACAAACACAACGGGTCAAAACAACACAAAGTGTTAGGGATAGTTCAGACGTACTGAGGGCAGGAACATGTGTACTGAAACGTCGTCCAAGGCGTTGGTGTCATCGCATATGTATCGCCTGCCGCTGTTCGGCAGCAAACATGAGCTTTTACAATTGTCATAGTCTTGTTACACGTGCATGCTTTCAACGCCCTGTGACGCTTTGGATACTGCCAAGTCCACTGTGAAAAGTGCCTATTTTGGTTCCTCAGAGTACAAATACACGTTCGTTGCCGAAGGGGTTGTCTAGCAGCAGGCGTTGACATTTTAACACCACGTCCAGGTTGTGTTGTTGGACTACCATTCCACACATAGATACCCCATCATCTATTCGTTCCACAAGTCACTCACTACAACCTTTGACCGTCTGTTTCGTCTTGTTGCAGCCTGTGTATTTCGAAGTCGGTATGCTCAAACGAAGAGGTACAGGTAGTAGCTGCTAGAAAGAGTCATCATCGTATTCAAGATCATTCAGCTGCGGAGCCTGCAGCGGAACTTTCTCACTTTAAAAAAAGTAAAGCTAATTTCCGCCTATGTTGGGCAGTTCCTTCGTGAGTGTCGCACGCAGGTTTTTACACCTGTTTACTGTTTGTTGTATCGTACTTAGAACCCAACGCACTCTCTGGTTTAGGTCACTCTAAAGAAACCTAAACCTAAGACTCTGAAAATTCGGCAGCGATCTCGGACGCGAATTTCTGGCGCATCACTACTGGCTGGAGAATTCTAGGGCCCATAAATTGCTCAAGCGTGTGCTACCCAGAGTAAGTGACAACTAATTCGTTCAGCACGTTTGGCTACCCTGGAGTACAGAACAAGTAACATACACACGAAGACATTTTATGTAGGAGGAACTCCTCCATGGTGCTAATATTGAATTACCTGTCATAATCTGAGAGAGATAAGCCATATCACTCTTACAGAAACTTCATCTTTGCAGACTGGAGGGAGAAAATGTATACGTAGTAGATGCTAGTAAGCTGTGGGGTCATTCATGCTGATAAAACTAGACTTTCTTATTAAAGGTATACGTGTCCACGAACCGTAATGAACAGGAAGTCGGCAGAACCAGAAGTTATTAGCAATTAAATCGTAAATGGTTCATATTAGAACATAAAGTGTGATATTATGATGATGTTGCAGACTATCATGGATGGCGGAGTAGAGTAAACCTATTAATTTCAGGTAACGGTCGGTGGTGCGGAATCAAACGACTCAAAACGTACAAGCGAAAATGATTCTGATGCCTCTGTCAGTGAAAAAGACTATGTCATCAAAAGCATCCGGAAAATGGCTGACAATGACTTACAAGTTCGTGGCGCCCTCCATCGTTAATGCTGTAATTCAGTATGGTGTTGGCCCACCCTTAGCCTTGGTGACAGCTTCCCCTCTCGCAGCCATATATTCAATCAGGTGCTGGAAGGTATCTTCGGTAATGGCAGTCCGTTCATCACGGAGCGCTGCACTGAGGAGAGGTGTTGATGTTGGTTGGCGAGGCCTGGCACGAAGTCGGCTTTCCAAAACATCCCAATGGTGTTCTATAGGATTCAGGTCAGGACTCTGTGCAGGCCCGCCCATTACAAGGATGTTATTGTAGTGTAACCACTCCTGTACAGGCCGTGCATTATGAACAGGTGCCCGATCGTGTTGAAAGATGCAATCGCCATCCCCGAGTTGCTCTTCGATAATTGGAAGCTAGGAGGTCCTTAAAACATCAGTGTAAGCCTGTGCTGTGATAGTGTCACGCAAAACAACAAGGGGTGCAAACACCCTCCATCAAAAACACGACCACACCGTAACACCACCGCCACCGAATTTTACTGTTGGCACTATACACTCTGGCAGATGACGTTCACCGGGTATTCGCCATACCCACACGCTGCCATCGGATCACACATTGCGTACCGTGATTCGTCACTCCACACAACGTTTTTCCACTGTTCAGTCGTCCAAGCGGAGAGTCGTTTCGCATTTACCAACGTGATGTGTGGCTTATGAACAGCCGCTCGACCATGAAATCCAAGGTTTCTCACCTCCCGCCCAGCTGTCATAGTACTTGCAGTTTATCCTCATGCAGTTTTGAATTCCTGTGTGATGGTCTTTATAGATGTCTGCATATTACACATTACGACCCTGTTCAACTGTCGGCTGTCTCCATCAGTCAACAGACATAGTGTCCGCCCCTGGTTGCTGAGTGGTCAGCGCGACCGAATGTCATACCTACCGGCCCGGATTCATCCTTATCTTCATCATTTCATCCCCATCCACACGCAAGTCGTCGAAGTGGTGTCAACTCGAAATACCTGCACCAGGCGAACAGTCTACCAGACGGGAAGCCCTAGCCACACGGCATTTACATTTAACAGACGTGGGATGCCTCTACGATTCTGTGCTATAAGTGTCCCTTCACGTTTCCACTTCACTATCACATTGGAAACAATGGACCTAGGGATGTTTAAGATTGTGGAAATCTCGCGTACAGACGTATAACACAAGTGAAACCCAATCACGTGACCACGTTCGAAGTCCGTGAGTGATTTTCACTTATAACTTTCGACTCGATCGTTTCACGACTGGGGAGCTTTACTTCAGATTTATCCATTTACCCTTCTTCGCTACCCTTGGAAGTTTGTAGCATTCTCACGAAATCACCATGTTTGTATGAAGGGGGGGACAATACTTGTGAGGAAATATTTTTGTCTCGGAGAACTGATTAATTGATGTTTCAACAAATTTCGAATGCAAATAATCTGCGTGAAGATTGACATAAAAGATACATCAGACGGAGTGATACCATTTTCTTACAGTCCTTCAACTTCGTAGTTATAGAAGGGGAAGTCATGCCAATTAAATATGTTGTCAGACGGAAGGATTCGTGTGAGACTTTTCGTAACATTTTGCCCGAATACTTCGTTAATGTATGCGAACGATTCAAATGAGAAGACAACCAGTAACCATAGCTATCACATGTTATACAAGGAAAACTAAAAAAAGAAGTAAAATATTTCTTTTAGCAAGAGGGCAGAAAAAATTGAAGAGTAAGTGCGTTCACAATATCGGATAGCTGTAAAGACGAGGATGTTGATTACAAACGAATAGAATAAGAAAGCACCTTACAACACTATTTGATCAGTAAGTGTCGAGAAAAACTGTGAGGGAAGTGAAAGACAAACCGTGGAATAGGACACTGATGACCGTAGATGAATACGAGTTCAGTGATGATCCACTGCACCACTTCGCCCGGTGGCATTAATGGGAAGAACGCCAAGGAAATGTTGTTCAACCGATTCCTATTTATAGTCATCCTCCTACAGGACGTGGGTACAGGCCGGTATTTAGCTCATGGGATGTGGGAAAATACAGACAGGTTGGCCGGCTTACCAGCTCTCGTCGTTGAACCAGTTCAGAAAATAATGCGATTTCGGCCAATAAGCATAATCACTCATAGACTTTGAAGTGACGACATTCCATTTTATTTATTTATCAAGTTTTTCATTTCTGTTCAAAGTCAGTTCAAAATAAAACCTAGTGAATAACACGCACCTTTCTGTATAATGTTTAAGGAAATGTATATCGTTAAATATCTTTCGTAACCCATCGTTTAACCCTAGTAGTATACATCTCTAAAATTTTTTCATGAGCTGTACACGAGGCTCACAATGACCCTCAGTTATTTGCCGGAGAAAATTCCTGAATATAGATTTTAGAATGAAATTCAGCTTTCATATACTAAACGCATATTCTTCCACCTCTCTCATGTACTTTTTCAATCACAAGCAGTATTATTGTATCCAAAATTCGAGACTAAGTAAAAACTGTCATGGAAGGTTCTCAATGATAACACCCAAAAACGATACGAATGTAAATACTTTATTTGCATTTCAGTTAAGTGAAGATGTTATTCATTTAATGAAAGACTCATGCCACACAAATATTTTGAGGTATCTTTAAATATTCATAAATCCATTTATTCACTTTTAATACTTGGAATATGGCAGCAACTGGCTGGCCTCGTCTATTAGTGACAACCGTGTTCCAACAATCACCATTCTCACCGTGGAAAAGCGTATTTTCTTCATCGCCGGAGATTCATCATACTGATCAGTTTCGACATTGTCTATAACTGCTGCAGGAGCATTACCTTCAAAACCACTTTCATCAAATAAGTCACTTGCGTCACTTTCACGATTGAGTTCTGCCAACAATGCTTCCCCTTTACCTTCTTCCTTTAGTAAACTGTAGTTTCTACGTCTCATATTCATATAAATGTACTTCATAGTCAGTGACAGAACAGTTACTCCGTGTGTACTCCAGAGCCAGAGTGAACCTTCAAACAATAGTTCAACCAAATTAAATAATTGTGTCTCAAAACATCGTATCTCCATTATCTACTAGGTCTATATCAATGCTGAATTTACATTGGTGGTACTGAACTGTGTATGTGCAGTGGCGCATGCACAGTAACGTACAAGAAATTTCAGGGTAAGACTGCCCCTGGTGCACACTTCTTCGGTTAACTAACAGAATGTTGTAGTTTCTTGTGAATGAGTCAGTATTGTCAACAAGAAACTCCATGATGTAATATAGGTAAAGGGATGATAGAGTTGCAATTCCGAGACACCTAAACAGCTACCTACCAGAAGTTCGCGAACAGACACTTCAGAACAGTAAGACTCTCTATTTCTGGCCTGTCGCGCGGAATTAGCCTAGTGGTCTGAGGCGCTGCAGTCATAGACTGTGCGACTAGTCCCGGCGGAGATTCGAGTCTTCCCTCGGGCATGGGTGTATATGTTTATCCTTAGGATAATTTAGATTAAGTAGTGTGTAAGCTTAGGGACTGATGACCTTAGCAGTTGAGTCCCATAAGATTTCACACACATTTCAACATTTTTTATTTCTGGCCTAACAGTATTCTCAGTTAATACACAGTGTACCCCGAAATATGACAGCGTACTAGAATACAGTAAAAGCAAGCACAGTAAACAAACTTCCCCGTTTCAGTGTCAGAGACAGTGGTGTAACGATAGCGTAGTCGTTGTAGCTTATTCCCCTGTAGCAGCTAAAGGTCCCATCCGTAGTGTGATCACCGGCAAAATCACGGTATGGTATCACGCCGATAAATTTAATCAAGGATATTGACCTGACCACCAAACGCAATCCTTGACCTCGCTCACAAGCAAGACTTCCATCAGATGCACAGGAAGATTCTAACTCATTTTACACGCTTCTAGAGCATATCCAGAAACGTAACCCAACGACGCTACAGAGCCTCAAAGTTGTAGGCAAGAACACATGGAGTGGTGATAAGTTACTGTAGTACCAAATTGCTGAGGTCACACTACTTAATCTAACTTGAACTAACCTACGCTAAGGACAACTCACACACACCCATGCCCCAGGAGGACTCGAATCTCCAAACCGCGTGGCACCGGCACATGTAACTGTATGTATATACAAGGTGATACCAGGATGATGATACAAACTTTCCACGATGATGGAGAAGGATCAAGATATCGATTTGAAATATGGGTCCCTGTACCAGAAACGAACGAGTTCATAGTTATAAGAGAAAACCGTTCTGATATCTCTTATAGCGGAATATATGAACCGGTCCTGCTGCTGCTAAGATGTAGAGCGGGCAACTTTCAGAGGTGGTAGTACGAATGAAAAGAAGAAAAAATGTCCAGTAAGCAAGGGCTCTTAAAATGCTTACCTTGTAAACTATCAGATCTTGTTTAGTGGAGGAGATACGTTTCGCAACAGAGAAGATGAATAAGTGTTCATAGCTCCACAGGTATGCATTTGAAAGTCCATGTTTATGGGACATTTTCTCTTGTATTGGCCCCTACTACCACCTCTGAAAGATCCATACCCGACAACCTTAGCAATAACAGTACGGGTACATGTAAACCGCATTCAGAAGTATCTGAATGATTTTCGCTCGCAACTTTCGACCGTGGTCTAGGGTTAGCATCTTCGATAAGAAATCAAAACTTCATTGGCCCTGCACTCTAAGCCTACTACCGCTTAAATTTCGATTAATAATTATTTCAAAGACTACCGACATAAGACGTCACTCTCATTCTGCCAGGGGCCTTGTCACAGAGGGCGGAGGAGCGGGCAGAGATTAAGGGCACTGTCCTGTAGCGGGGAAGAATAGGCAACGATCAACGGCATGAGGATGCAGAAGGCAACAGAAACCATTGCATTAAGGATATATAACGTGTATCGACATGTGCCCTGTGACTGAAAAAGGGTTATGATGATCTCTCCATTAGCAAAACGTTCCGGACTGGGCCACCTATTCGGATCTCCGGGAGGGGACTGCCAAGGAGGAAGTAACCATGAGAAAAAGATTGAACAACAAACGAAAGGTTAACAATCTACGAATCGGGGCATGAAATTTCAGAAGCTTGACCATGATAGGGAAGCTAGAAGATCTGAAAAGGAAAAAGCGAAGGCTGAATCTAAATGTAGTAGGAATCAGTGAAGTGAAATGGAAAGACGACAAAGTTTTCTGATCAGATAAGTAGAGCGTAACATCATCAGCTGTAGGAAATGGTAGAACGAAACTAGAATTCGTTACGATTCGGAGGGTAGGACAGAGAATGTGTTACTGAGAACAGTTTAGAGACATCAGAATTGACAGCAAACCAGCACCGACAACTATAGTTCAGGTACACATGCCGACGTCGGAAGCTGGAGATGAAGAGATAGAGAAAGTGTATGAGAATACTGCTTAGTACGTGGAGGGAGATGAAAACCTAATAGTCATGGAGGGCTGGAGTGCAGTTGTCGGGGAAGGTGTAGAAGAAAAGGTTACAGGAGAATATTGGGTTGAGAAAAGGAATGTAAGAGGAAAAACACTAGCTGAGTTCTGCAATAGATATCAGCTACTAATAGCCAATACTCTGTTCAAGAATCACAAGATATGGAGGTTTGCTTGGAAAAGGCCGGGCGCTACTGTAAGATTACAATTAGATTACTTCATGGGCAGCCTGAGATTCCGAAATCAGATTCTGGATTTTAAGGCGTACCAATTAACAGATATAGACTCAGATAACGATGTAGTAGTGATGAAGAGGAGGCTGAAGTTTAAGACATAGTCATAAATAATCACTACACAAACAAGTGGGATACGGAAGTACTAAGGAATGTCGAGATACGCTTGAAGATCTCTAATGCTACAGATATAGCACTGAGAGCAATGAGGCACAGCTCGTAGGCAGTACCGTAAAAGAGGAATGGGTACCTCTAAAAAGAGAAATCACTGTAGCTGGAAAGGTAAACGTAGGTACATAGGAGATAACTGTAAAGAAACTACGGATAACAAAGGAAATACTTCAGCTGTTCGACGAAAGGATATGTTCGCGGCACTTCAGGAATACAAAAATACAAGTTGCTGAGGAATGTAATAAGTAGGAATTGCAGGAAGCTAAGAGAAAAAGGTCCCATGTAAAACATGAAAAAATCGAAAAAGAAATTCCTGTCGGAAGGACTGACTCGGCATATGGGAAAATCAAAGCAACCTACGGTGAAATTAAAAGCAAGTGCGGCAGCATTAATAGTGCAACGGAAATTTAATTGATAAATGCAGAGGAAAGAACGGATAGGTAATTTAATTGTCGTGTGACTAGGGCCTCCAGTCGGGTAGACCGTTCGCCGGGTGCAGGTCTTTCGATTTGACGCCACTTCGGCAACTTGTGCGTCGATTGGGATGAAATGATGATGATGAGGACAACACAACACCTAGTCCCTGACCGAAGAAATTCTCCGACCCAGCTGGGAATCGAACCCGGGCCCTTAAGATTGACATTCTGTCACGCTATCGGGGGCGGACAACGGATAGGTGGAAAGACTACACTGCAGACCTCTATGAGGCGAAATATATGTCTGATGTGATAGAAGAAGAAACAAGAGTCGATTTAGAAGAGATAAGCGATACAGTATTAGAACCAGAATTTAAGAGAGTTTTGGAGGACTTAAGAACAAATAAGGCAGAAGGGATAGATAACATTCCATCAGAATTTCTAAAATCTGTCAGGGAAGTGGCAGCAAAACGGCTATTTACGCTGGATGTGTAAAATGTATGAATGTGACAACAAACTATCTGACATTCGGAAAAATATCATCCACACAATTCTGAAGATTGCAACAGCTGACAAGTCCGAGGATTATCACACCATCAGCTTCAAATTTCATGCATCCAAGTTGCTGAGAAAAATAATATACAGAAGGTTGGTAAAAAATTTGAGGATGTGGTAGATAACGTTCAGTAGGTGAATGCACCGAACAGGCAATTTTGACGTTGCGGTTGATAATGGAAGCAAGACTTAAGAAAAATCGAGATACATTCATAGGAAAGTGTTCGACAATGTAAAATGGTTCAAGATGTTCGAAATTCTGAGAAAATAGGGGTAAGCTGTAGGCAGAGACGGGTAATTCAGCACATACAAGAGCCAAGAGCGAATAATAAGAATGGACTACCATCATCGATGGGATCGGATTAAAAATGTTGTAAGACAGGGATGCAGCCTTTCGCCCCTACTGTTCAATCTTTACATAGAAGAAGCAATGATGGAAATAAAACAAAGTTTCGAGAGTGGAATTAAAATTGAAGGCGAATGGATATCAATGATACGATTCGCTGATGACTTTGCTATCCGGAGTGAAAGTAAAGAAGAATTACATGATCCGCGGCATTGATTGTACACAATATGGACTGAGAGTAAACAGAAGAAAGACGAAAGTACTGAAGAGTAGCAACAAATGAGAAGAGGGAGAAACTTAAAATCCGGACTGATGGTCACGAAGCACGCAAAGTTAAGGAATCCTACTACCTAGTCAGTAAAATAACCAATGACGGACGGAGCAAGGAGGACATTAATGGTTAAAATGGCATTCCTGGCCAAGAGAAGTCTGCTAATATCAAATATCGGCCTTAATTTGAGGAAGAAATTTCTGAGAGCGTACGTCTGGAGTACAGCATTGTATGGCAGTGAAACATGGACCGTGGGAAAACCGGAACAGAAGACAATCGAAGCATTTGAGATGTGGTGCTACAGACGAATGTTGAAAATTAGGTGGACTGATAAGGTAAGGAATGAGGAGGATCTGCGCAGAATTGGAGAGGAAATGAACATGTTGAAAACACTGATAAGGAGAGGGGACAGGATGATAGGACATCTGTTAAGACATGAGGGAATGGCTTCCGTGGTACTAGAGGGAGCTGTAGAGGGCAAAAACTCTAGAGGATGACGGAGATTGCAATTCATCTAGCAAGTAATGGAGGACGTAGGTTGCAAGTGTTACTGTGAGATGAAGAGGAATTCGTGTCGGGCCGCATCAAACCAGTTAGAAGACTGATGACAAAAAAAAGATTAACTTAACATTCTTAATATGTAACTCCCTCAACAGGATTCAACTGCCTCATTGGTCCACGGTGCCGTTCTCTCGTTTGTCAATCACCTTTTCTTTGCTTGTTTTTTTAATTTTCTCTCAGTGGTTATCGTTGGTGTTGAGTATAATTCGTGCGGTCAAAACATACTCGTCTTCTTCAGTATGGCCCAGTTAAGCTAAAAGGTTGCACACACCTGCATTACACTGTAAATTCCGTTCAACAGATACTGTAATTCTGTTTCACTTTCACTGAGGATAGCAATCTTATCATTGGTATCCTCTCACCTCACAATCCTTGCCCATCAAATAACTCTACTTCTGTCGACAGCAATTGCTCTATAGATTTTGCACAAACGTATGAGAATATTCCCCGCAGTCTTTTTCTCTGCAGTGAGAAAATCAGTGACGGTACGTTGCTTGTAACGTACAACACTTATAGATACCATTTTGAAAGTGTCCTGCAGCTACGCTATCTGCCGGAGGTGACGGAAACTTTGCGGGCTCACTCAAGAGTCTTAAAATAATACATACATGACATTTCGCATACGTAGCACTGTTTTAGGCAGGAAAAAAAATGCGGTGCATTCTTTTTTGGGCAACCCTCGTACATACATTTACAAGCACCGGCGCCAATACCTTTGACGCTCTGTAGCTTTGTTGAATGACGTTTCCGAACATGGGTTCCTATGTAAAACTTGATCTACGAAGTTCCTGCTACAGCCCCTAGAGTGTGTAACATCTATTTAATACCTTTAAATCGTGCGTTTGCTGAGGAAGAGAGAGAGCTAGATGCAGAGAAAGAGAGCGTGGATGATAGAGGACAAATAACACAGGGCGATGAGGGGAAAGAGCAAGGGATTTATAGTGCAATAAAAAAATGAATTGTTAAAGAGGAAATATCAACTGACAGTTTGTTAAAACGACTGAAATATGGCCGGCGCTGCGTAGCACAGCACATAGTAATCCGCATGGATTTTCGGCAGGCGCTGTAATCGTCGCTTTAACGGCGCCCGGCTGGCTGTCAGCGGCAGCTAATGCGCCGGCGTTCCGCTGCTGATCACGCGATTACGGCGGCGCCGCCCGCCGCTTTGACGTTCGGCTGACGTGTCGAAAGAGCCGGCAGCTGCCGGCACTCCCGCTAAAGCGAGCAACACTCGGAGCTTAGGAGTTGCCTCTCCACTGAAGAGGCCTGGCGTAATTTGCTAAAAAAATGTTACGCAGCCATCTTGCATAGAATATTCGTATTTCGCAGATATCTCGTAACAGATGAGTGCAGACACGTGGAGCATCGAACAGACGTAAGCAAAACGGCATTCACCGCCGATGGTATGAACACAATTTATAACTATCTCATACCACTTGCGGTTTAGGCTATAGGCCTGTAGCTACTGACCGACTGCTGCCAACATGGCAGTACGAGGACAGATTTGTGGGCGTGGGAGATGTGATGAGCATGCTGCCAGTCCCAGCAGCCGTTATAGCAAGTAGATGGCTCTTTTATCTGCATCTACATTTACATGATTACTCTGCCATTTCTCTACCGTTCTACTCTCGTACAGCGCACTGGAGAAAACGAACATTTAAATCTTTCTGTGTGAGGTCTGATTTCTATCATTTTATTATAATGGTCATTTCACCCTGTGTAGGTGGGGAGCAACAAAATATTTTCACTCTCTGATTAAGAAGTTGGTGATTTGAATTTCATGAAAAGATCTTACCACAACGAAAAACTTTTTCTCTAGTAATCCATCAAGGAAAGTTGGACTGCAGCCTGACTCTAACAAGGGAACCTCCCCATCGCACCCCCCTCAAACTTAGTTTTAATTTGGCACAGTGGATAGGCCTTGAAAAACTGAACACAGATCAATCGAGAAACCAGGAAGAAGTTGTGTGGAAGTATGAAAGAAATAAGCAAAGTATACAAACTGAGTAGTCTATGCATATCATATGCCACATCAAGGACAACTTGAGCGCACGAGCGCCGTGGTCCCGCGGTTAGCGTGAGCAGCTGCAGTACCAGAGGTCCTTGGTTGAAGTCTTCCCTCGACTGAAAATTTTGATTTTTTATTTTCAGACAATTATTATCTGTCCGTCCGTCCGTCCGATGCGATCACTTTTTTGGGAGTGATTATCACATCCACAAGAAAACCTAAATCGTGCAAGGTAGAAGAATCTTTTTACCCATTCGCCAAGTGTACAAGTTAGGCGGGTCGACAACATATGCCGTTACCAGTGTCGTATAGAATATATCAGACGTGTTTTCCTGTGGAGGAATCGGTTGACCTATGACCTTGCGATCAAACTTTTTCGGTTCCCAGTGGATAGGCACGTCCTTTCGTCTACTAATCGCACGGTTTAGCAGTGCGGTCGCAAAACACAGGCACTAAACTTATTACAGTGAACAGAGACGTCAATGAACGAACGGACAGATAATAATTGTCTGAAAATAAAAAATTAAAATTTTCACTCGAGGGAAGACTTGATCCAAGGACTTCTTGCACTGCAGGTGCTCACGCTAACCACGGGACCACGGCGCTCATGAGGTTATATTCTCCAAGATGTTGCATATCATATGCATAGACCACTCAGTTTGTGTATTTTGCTTATTTTTTTCATATTTCCAGTCAACTTCTTCCTGTTTTCTCGATTGATCTGTGTTCAGTTTTTCAAGGCCTATCCACTGTGCCAACTTATAACTACATCTGAGAGGGGTGCGATGGGGAGGTTCCCTTGTACGTACTTGAATGTTGATAATGAAACTAGCGACTGTATTTGAATCCACGTAGTTTAACACATGCTACCAGTTTCTACACCAAATGAAGTCATCTTAAGTTGATAATGAAACTAGCGACTGTATTTGAATCCACGTAGTTTAACACATGCTACCAGTTTCTACACCAAATGAAGTCATCTTAAGGCCCTAAGCGTAACCTGCCATTCACAAGCATTTGCACGTGCAATGAACAGAATCGTATGCAGCGGGCTAAAATTAAGTGGATTCCGTATCTTCTGTGTTAATAACAACCCCAGTACGGTCAAACGACAACTGGTAGCATGTCTTAAAAAGAATAAACGACGTGGATTCAAATACAGCCGCGATTTTCTTATAATTGGCTCTGAGCACTATGGGACTTAACAGCTATGGTCATCAGTCCCCTAGAACTTAGAACTACTTAAACCTAACTAACCTAAGGACAGCACACAACACCCAGCCATCACGAGGCAGAGAAAATCTCTGACCCCGCCGGGAATCGAACCCGGGAACCCGGGCGTGGGAAGCGGGAACGCTACCGCACGACCACGAGATGCGGGCCTTCTTATAATTATTGGAGTAAAAATGCCTTTGCTTTAATAATTGCCACCCCAAATGATGTATCATATTCATGGCGCTCTCACCTCTATTTCGTCATAGAACAAAGCAAGCTGCCATTCTTCCAACGTTTTCAGTGACCTCTGTCGATCTCGCACCGCAAGCAATACTCTAGAAAAGGAAGTACAAATGTAGTATAGGTAGTCGGTTTAGGAGACCTGTTCCATTTTCGGCGTGTTCTGCCAATAAATCATAGTTTTTGGATTGCTTTACCGACATTATGAATAAAATCCTTCCAACTTCAGTTATTCGTAATTGTAATCCCTAAGTATTTAGTTGAATTTACAGTATTTAGTTTTGTACGACTTGTCGCGTTACCGAAAATTAGCAGATTTCTTTTGGTATTCATAAGGATGACCTCTGACTTTCCATTATTTCGTCAGTTGCCACTTTTCACACCATACAGATATCTTGTCTAAATCGTTTTGCAATTTGTTTTGATCATCTGATAGCTTTACAAGATGTAAAAGACAGCATCATCTGTAAACAATCTAAAAGGTCTACTCACATTATTTCCTATGTCGTTTATGTAGATCAGGAACAGCAGAAAGTTTATAACACTACCTTGAGAAATGTCATATATTACTTCTCTTTTACTTGATGACTTTCCTTCAGTTTCTATGGAATGTAAGCTTCCTGACAGTACATCACGAATCCAGTCACAACTACTCATACGATAGTCCAAAGGCACAAAATTTAATTAGTAGTCTCCTGTGAGGTATGGTGTCAAAAGCGTTCTGGAAATTTAAAACATAACATCACATTGACATCCCCTGCCAATAACACTCTTTACGTCTTGAGGATGAAGAGCTAGTTGAGTTTCAAGAGAACGATAATTTCTGAATCCGTGCTGCCTGCTTGTCAATAAATCATTTCCTTCGAGATAACTCATGGTGTTCGAACTCAGTACATGCAAATCGACATTAGTGATGGAGCTCTGTGAGTCAGAAAATTACACCTGTTTCCTTTCTTGGATGTTAGTATGACTTGTGAAGCTTTCCAGTCTTTAGATGCGGATCTTTCAACCAGATCGCTTGTATATGATTGCTAAATATGGAGCTATTCTATCAGCATACCCTGAGAAGAATGTGACTAATATAGATTCAGGACTGGAGGCCTTGCCTTCTTTATTCATGTAGCTTTCCATTTGCCCTCACGGGACTATGTGGACACCTTTACAGACTTCCATACCACACAAAAATCCAAGGAAGTACCGGGAGTCGAATCTGAGTCCCTAAGTCGTGAAGGCAGCGACGCTAATTATTCCGCAACCGGATGGTGCTATTTATTTGTTTCTGTATCAGTTCCAACAAAACTGAGGACCAAAAGGCCTTGTTATCAACTGCTACTGCAGGCCTGCTCACCAATCTGCACGTGCAAGCAGCTGGCCAGCTCACAGGGTGTAATGGTTGGGGAGGGCGGAGAGAGGAGGGCGGGGGAAGAGGAAACTGAACATGGCTGCTCGGCACGAGAAACTATTGTCAATGATTCTATTATACAACCGCTAGTGTTAGTAGAGATGTATTGCTTCGCTGTTGTTATCTAATGCCTTTCGTGGAAACCTGATTTCCGACGACTGTTGCATTGATGAGAAACAACAATGGAATGAAACTTACATTTCCTTTAATTGATGAGGCGAGGAACATGGAGCAGCTATGTACGAAACGTGATATTCCTTACGACTGGACCGAGGGAGGTGGCGCAGTGGTTAGACACTGGACTCGCATTCGGGAGGACAACGGTTCAATCCCGCGTCCGGCCATCCTGATTTAGGTTTTCCGTGATTTCCCTAAATCGCTCCATGCAAATGCCGGGATGGTTCCTTTCAAAGGGCACGACCGACTTCCTTCCCCGTCCTTCCCTAATCCGATGAGACCGATGACCTCGCTGTCTGGTCTCCTTCCCCAAACAACCCAACCCAACCCTTAGGTCTGGTGCACCCTTAAGATGAATGTCGTATTAGCTCCCAGTCTAAATTGACATAACTTGTGTTTCCCTACTGTTTATTCATATTTTAAACGAAAACACTGAATGTCAATGAATTATACTTATTTTGCATTTCACTAGGGCATCACTGTCTGTACCACTTTCCGAGCACTGCTAATTCGAAGATAACCTTCAAGTTCCAGGCTCTGAAGAACTTATGTGGGTAGATTACTCTTCACTGCGGAAAACTGTTGCTCGCACAAGTATGCAGCTACAAACTTGCTAAGACGTGAAAATTTATGATGAGGAAAATCTTTACAGGGGTCTGCAAGACTTATTTTATTATAAAATTTATCATGCAACTGCCTGTCACACTGTACGTCTATAGGTTATATCTATAGGTAGCCATCCCACACTGACATCGTGTGGACTGATGTGCACTATTACGTACGAGCATATACGCTAGTGTCTAAAGCTACGGCGAATGTAACACATCGTTGTTCCTCTGAGAACAGCGCTCAGCTTGCACTTCCTCTGCGTTAGATAGTGATGCCTGACCGGCGCATTTTACCGCGATAGGTCACTACCTGGCAGCGAGCAGTCGTGAGTTCTCGTGCTCGCCTAGCCGCCTCCTGAACAGCCATGTACTAGTGTGCAAGTTTAATCTAGCACATGGAACTGCAGCTGGTGGCTCGGATCTTGCACCTTACCACACTTTCACTAATCACCTGCTTCCTACTGGAAGACACAGACTTCTGCATGTTTGTCTTGCAGCCCGACACTTCTCCCCTCATTCTGTGCGAATTTCACCACTCGGGATAAGAGAACTCATTAACAGAGGACTGCTCTTCACTTGAGAGTGTGCCCTGGTTCTCCAGTTCTACTCTTCATCTCTTTACCCCTGGCGTTTCTGATTGCCATCTACAGGGACCTGCGTTCTTCGCGTGAAGTTTTTCCTGGGTCTGCAATCAGTTCACTGCGTGGTAATGGTCGATTTACATCTTAGAGTCCCTCTCTTCTGATGCAGTGTCACGTAATGGTGCGCAGTCCCAATGACCAAGCAGTTTCTGAACTAGTATCGGCAGTTCTGTCTCTGTGGGTTTGATTTCCGCAGTAACAATAAATGTGCATACTATCGATGCCTCCTATTAAACTGCGCCACTTGAAATCATCCCATGCGACGTGCGCATTACCCATTATTTGTGGCCTCCTTTATCTTCAGTACGTGTTATTGTTTCAGCTGAACAAACTGCGCAAAGAACCCGAACGTCAACAAGAAAAAGAAAAAATATACGAGGTGTGGCTAGAAAAAACCGGACTAGTACTGGTGAAACAATAAAACGAATGCAATAAGGCTGAAAGTCGCGTGGCCTGTCACGTGACTCTCGCTCCGCCTACTGCTAGAGTTTCATCTGCCTCCTGCACTCAGTCTGCCCGTGGCGTCTGTTTTAAGTAATTGACGTTTTGTCTGTGCGTCGGAAAATGTTGAGTGTACAGAAAGAACAGCGTGTTAACATCAAATTTTGTTTCAAACTAGGAAAATCTGCAAGTGAAACGTTTGTAATGTTACAAGAAGTGTACGGCGATGATTGTTTATCGCGAACACAAGTGTTTGACTGGTTTAAACGATTTAAAGATGGCCGCGAAGACACCAGTGATGACACTCGCACTGGCAGACCATTGTCAGCAAAAACTGATGCAAACATTGAAAAAATCGGTAAACTTGTTCGACAAGATCGCCGTTTAACAATCAGAGCAGTGTCTGAGTTAACAGGAGTTGACAAGGAAAGTGTTAGGCAGATTCTTGATGAAAGTTTCAACATGAACAAAGTGTGTTCAAAAATGGTTCCAAAGTGTCTCACAATTGAACAGAAGGAACGCCGAAGAATGATTTGTTCTGACATCCTGGAAAACGTTGAAAGTGATCCCACCTTCTTACAAAATGTTATTACTTGCGATGAATCGTGGTTTTTTACTTACGATCCCGAAACTAAACGCCAATCGATGCATTGGAAAACTCCTGGTTCTCCACGACAAAAAAAAGCACGAATGTCAAAATCGAAATTCAAGGCAATGATGATTGTTTTTTTTTTTGACACCAAAGGGATTGTGCACATTGATTGGGTACCAGAGGGACAAACAGTGAATCAGCATTACTACATTAGCGTCCTGGCTACCCTACGTGAGCGAGTACGGAGAAAACGGAACGATTTGTGGAGAAAAAAGTCATGGATCCTTCACCAAGACAATGCCCCAGCTCACAGTGCGTTGTCAGTGAAGACGTTTTTGGCAAAACACAACATTCCCATCTTAGATCATCCACCCTAATCACCTGATTTGGCCCCCTGTGACTTTTTTCTTTTCGCTAAAGTCAAGTCAGCTTTGAAAGGAACTAGATTTGAGACTGTTGAAGCAGTAAAAGAAAAAGCGACGGAAGTAATGTATGCACTTACCGAAAATGATCTGCAGCATTGCTATGAACAGTGGAAAATTCGTATGGAGCGGTGTAGAGACCGAGGAGGAGAGTACATTGAAGGAGATAACATGAAATTGTAAGTAATTGTAAATAAATGTTTTTTCCAGCATCAGTCCGGTTTTTCTCTAGCCGCACCTCGTATATATGTCTGTACCCAACTTTCTGCAGGTATGTTAGTGTAGCGTAAGTTTATATTCTGACGTGCAAATTGAGCTTCATATTCTTACTCTTCTTAAAGTATTTTAAAAGAAAATCGCACTTCCGTCGACTGGGTACTGGTTTTGGCTCGTCCTTGAAAACTGCAAATGGTTGCTTGCAAGATCATTGTGCGTGGATTGCTATTATCTTACGCATCACATGGCAATATACACTGGTGTTCAGAAAAAAAAACGGAACACCTTGAGCGACTACAGATAAGACGTTCATTTTCACAGGAAATGTACATTAGTACGTTCAGCAGAAATGATTGGCATTTCAATCACCTCAGCTTAGCATGTGTCCTACTGCCTAGTGGGCGCAGTGCCCGCTATTGGTCCTGATAACTTGTTCCGTGCGTGGTGGCATCGACGTGTATAAGGCGAGAATGGCGTCCTGTGGTGTAGCCATCCATCCTGCATTCACCTGGTTCCAAATTACATCTGTGGTGGCTGACACTGGGCCAGAGCAGGGCACCCCTAGATTCACCATATTCCACACATTCGACTCGTGACAAGTCGGGTGATCTGGAGGGCCAGAGCAGGCGGCTAACATGCTGTCACACCAAGACACTAAGAATGCACGTGTTCGCGCAGCAACGTGTGATAGTGCATTGTCTTGCTGAAAACTGGCATTCGAAAGTTGCATTCATTTCCATAAATTTGTTATGCATGTGATAAATAATTCGAGTTTTAGATTGGTCCAAATGTGTAATCATATGTATTACCGTGGCTTATGCCATTACCGTAGGTTAGTGGTATTTCAATAGATACTCTTACATGTTCGCGTCAGGCAGGCAGTTTGTAACAACGGTTGAACTGTTTTGATGCGTACCCTTTCTTGTTTCCAAGTTTCTCGTGCTATCCTTCTGCTACAGTAAAAAGATGATAAGAAAAAAAAACCAGCATGGCTGTTACAAGAGTGTGCATATGAATATCACACAAAGTATTAATGCATTTTCAGAACCAATATCCGAAGTAGCCGCAAGTAAAAACCACGCCAAAACACAGGGCCCAAGGGGTGGATGTTATTCCCTACGAATTTTATAAAACTTTCTCTTCAATCACCAAGTTCACGAAAGTAGCGAGGGACAACAATTCTGTGGACTCTTATATCCTGAAAGAAGAACTTGAAATAATCGCTGTCATTCCCAGAAAAAAATACAGTGGACAAAGGATTTTCGTCAGAAATGATGTGAGATATAGGCTTGAAATCATATCTCGTTTCACAGCTTCAAACTTAATACAAGTCCAGACATCCTCAAGTTGGAACAGACGTGTGATGTAACCAGCAAAACAATCATAGAGAGCACCGGAACCCTTAAGAGACGGAGTCTTCTCTTCTTAGTAGCATCAGGCATAAAGAATTATGCTACTGAACAACAATTTAGAGAAATTTTTTATATAAAATGGGACATCTGCATTGACGGAGTGTGACACAGAGTTTCAGATTTCCACAAGGGACCATCAAGTTAAATAAAAAATATTGCCATTGTACAGGTGACGTTTGCTCGTATGCGGAATGTTAATATCGTCTCATTATAGAAATGTTCTTGGAATTTGGAGAGATGTGTAATAAAAAATTCTTTCATCATTTTTAAGACTGCTTACATTCTGTGCTCCATCAATAATCATAAAGGTGGCTGGCGTTTGTAGTTATCTGGACCACTGGTTTTGTCAGGTGCAACAAAGGAAGCTGAAAATTCTCTCTCTCTCTCTCTCTCTCTAACAAGTGTGTTCATGGAACACATCAAACTTTGTGAGTGGTCAATGAGTGGCTAAGTTATGTCGCTTACAGATGTAGGTATTTTTCGAAGAAACGACTTCCTGTTTGCGATGACGGTGACTGACTCTTTGTAATTTATTAGATTTTTATGTTTTTGACTTAATTTTTAATGGTGCGATCACATCTGGTTTCGGCCTTTATAAATCATCTTCAGATGTTGTTTTGGTTCAGTCAATATATCTAGTCTAACACATTTTTAGCACTATAATGAAGGAATAGAACGTTTATGGACAGTTGTCTGCTTGTGATGCTTTTCTTATTAACAACAGAGTAGTATAGGTAATAATATCTTATCTGGGATGGGGGATAAGAAATTGTGCTGAGAGACTATAGAGTGTGAGTATCAGATGGTACAAAGAAAAACAGAGTACAGCTGTTAAAAGAAAGTACGACACTCTATCACAGGAAAGAATTACTATTTTGTCGGAATCAATACACGAAGAAGACATAATAATAATCATGCTAAACCACAGGGGTCCTGGAGTAGATACTATCTCCTATGAACTTTCTCGTTTATCATTAAGCAAGAGTTTACGGAACTATCAAGGGAGAACTGTGCTGTACACTGAAAGAAGTCCTGGAATAATTTCACTCATTCCCACGAAAAGAAACCTGCAAAAAATAAGGATTTCAGATGGACAATTTTATCATGCATGGACTCGAAAACCATACTTCGCAACGTAGCAATAAGATTAAAGCAAATCCAAACGTCTTTCGGTCGGAACAGACGTCTAGCGTACCTAGCAAAACGACTATGTTTGACATTTCATCCTGAACAGACGCAATCTTCTCCTCTTGGCAGCATCATGCATAAGCATTACGGCATTCTTTTCCATTCTTCTGTATATTATTCTTGTAAGCAGCTTCGATGCATGAGCTGTTAAGCTGATTGTACGATAATTCTCGCACTTGTCAGCTCTTGCCGTCTTCGGAATTTTGTGGATGATGCTTTCCCGAAAGTCAGATGGTATATCGCCAGACTCATATATCCTACACACCAACGTGAATAGTCGTTTTGTTGCCACTTCCCCCGATGATTTTAGAAATTCTGATGGAATGTTATCTATCCCTTCTGCCTTATTTGACTGTAAGTCCTCCAAACCTCTTTTAAATTCCGATTCTAATACTGGATCCCCTATCTCTTCTAAATCGACTCCTGTTTCTTCTTCTATCACATCAGACAAATCTTCACCCTCATAGAGGCTTTCAATGTATTCTTTCCACCTATCTGCTCTCTCCTCTGCATTTAACAGTGGAATTCCCGTTGCACTCTTAATGTTACCACAGTTGCTTTTAATGTCACAAAAGGTTGTTTTGAGTTTCCTGTATGCTGAGTCTGTCCTTCCGACACTCATATCTTTTTCGATGTCATCACATTTTTCCTGCAGCCATTTTGTCTTAGCTTCCCTGCACTTCCTATTTATTTCATTCCTCAGCGACTTGTATTTCTGTATTCCTGATTTTCCCGGAACATGTTTGTACTTTCTCCTTTCAACAATCAACTGAAGTATTTCTTCTGTTACCCATGGTTTATTCGCAGCTACCTTCTTTGTACCTATGTTTTCCTTCCCAACTTCTGTGATGGCCCTTTTTAGAGATGTCCATTCCTCTTCAACTGTACTGTCTACTGCGCTATTCCTTATTGATATATCTATAGCGTTAGAGAACTTCAAACTTATTTCGTCATTTCTTAGTACTTCCGTATCCCACTTCTTTGCGTATTGATTCTTCCTGACTAATGTCTTGAACTTCAGCCTACTCTTCATCACTACTATACTGTGATCTGAGTCTATATCTGCTCCTGGGTACGCCTTACAATCTAGTATCTGATTTCGGAATCTCTGTCTGACCATGATGTAATCTAATTGAAATCTTCCCGTATCTCCCGGCCTTTTCCAAGTATACCTCCTCCTGTTGTGATTCTTGAACAGGGTATTCGCTGTTACTAGATGAAACTTGTTACAGAACTCAATTAGTCTTTCTCCTCTTTCATTCCTTGTCCCAAGCCCATATCCTCCTGTAACCTTTTCTTCTACTCCTTCCCCTACAACTGCATTCCAGTCGCCCATGACTATTACATTTTCGTCCCCCTTTACGTACTGCATTACCCTTTCAATATCCTCATACACTTTCACTATCTGTTCATCTTCAGCTTGCGACGTCGGCATGTATACCTGAACTATCGTTGTCGCTGTTGGTCTGCTGTTGATTCTGATTAGAACAACCCGGTCACTGAACTGTTCACAGTAACACATCCTCTGCCCTACCTTCCTATTCATAACGAATCCTACACCTGTTATACCATTTTCTGCTGCTGTTGATATTACCCGATACTCTTCTGACCAGAAATCCTTGTATTCCTTCCACTTCACTTCACTGACCCCTACTATATCTAGATTGAGCCTTTGCATTTCCCTTTTCAGATTTTCTAGTTTCCCTACCACGTTCAAGCTTCTGACATTCCACTCCCCGACTCGTAGAACGTTATCCTTTCGTTGATTATTCAATCTTTTTCTCATGGTAACCTCCCTCTTGGCAGTCCCCTCCCGGAGATCCGAATGGGGGACTATTCCGGAATCTTTTGCCAGTGGAGAGATCATCATGACACTTCAATTACAGGCCACATGTCCTGTGGATACAAGTTACGTGTCTAATGCAGTGGTTTCCATTGCCTTCTGCATCCTCATGTCATTGATCATTGCTGATTCTTCCGCCTTTAGGGGCAACTTCCAACCCCTAGGACAAGAGAGTGCCCTGAACCTCTATCCGCTCCTCCGCTCTCTTTGACAAGGCCGTTGGCAGAATGAGGCTGACTTCTTATGCCGGAAGTCTTCGGCCGCCAATGTTGATTATTTAACAAAATTTAGGCTGTGGCGGGGATCGAACCCGGGACCGAAGACGTTTTGATTATGAATCAAAGATGCTACCCCTAGACCAGAATAAATCCAACAAAGAATTGAGGACATGGGTTGCAACTGCTATTCTGAGATGACAAGATTGGCACAGCAGAGCAATTCGTGGGGAACCACATCAGCCCAGTTAGAAGACTCATGCCAGCCATGGTGGCCGAGTGGTTCGAGGCGCTTCAGTCCGAACCCTGCCTCGGGCATGGATGTGTGTGATGTCCTTAGGTTAGTTAGGTTTAGGTAGTTCTAAGTTGTAGGGACTGATGACCTCAGATGTTAAGTCCCGTTGTGCTCAGAGCCATTTAGAAGACCTTTGACTCAAAAGTATAACATCATTCTTAATACTCGTGTCGGTAGATGTTTGTGTACGTTTAGCGGTGTGTTGTGTCTAGACATACTCAGATTTTTCTGTAGTCATTTATTTACTAGTGACGTCACACACTATTTGTAGTGTCCTGCGGTTGGTAGAAAAGAACTAACGATCACGTTTGAACACACTTTATTTAACTAAAACGTCTTCTTGGCATGCACTAATTTCCAAACGCAAGAAAAACAAGAAACCCAACAATTTCTGTTATGGCAAAAGGCAGATAAAAGTTACATGACAATAAATAGAAAGAATAACCAAAATATTATGCTACACAATTACAAAGTCGTTCTACGCCCAAAAGGATACAACTTTCTGCAGAAGACTTTGGCGTGTGTCTACTGGGCTAGAGCAGGCGTAGGTATTGGCCGGAGCTGTCCTCGCTGTAGGTACACACTGTCGGTCTGACTCTACTGGTGAGCTTATAACACCGATAACACCGATTCGGCGGAGTCACATTAGTTCCAACTGGTGGAGCTCTGTCAAAAAGCTATTCACGAAGTAGTGCCGAGTTTATGCGGAAAGTCTGTTAATGTTAGTTAACATCCACTGGCGAGAACTTGAATGGAGGTCGGTAGCCCATCTTGCTTGTCTGTTGTGCGGGCCATCTAACTGATAAGGGGCCGCTACGACACTATTACTGGAGGAATAACGTAGACTTTGTAACTAGGTAGTAGGTATTTGATGTTAAAGGATGCAGCGGGGGAATTGTAGAACACTCAAGTATCTCATATTTACGTACGTGTTTTGGAATTCTGTGTGCTGGTAATGATTTGTAGTGCTTTCAGGAAAGTTGTGTAACTGAATACTTGCCAAGAGAACAATGTGTCCATGTCATCACAGACACTAGGGCAACACACACACACTATTAATGTAGGGGTGACGTAAATTTGTTATGTAATAAGAGGTTACTTGTTTAAATATCGTGTTGTGATACTTCTTTAAAATTTAGAGGCACAGAAATCACGTATTTGTTGTTAATAATCCATTAAATAAACTGTTTACATTACACTATGTTATCTATTAAATATGAGAAATATCAGCAAGACCGTATTTTTTGTTAAATACTGTACTGTGTAAATTGTTTAACTTAGGATAGCAGCTTACTTTATCAAATAAGGCGCTGCAATAATTCTTTACCATCCTACTTGTATGTTTTAGAAATATTACTTGGAGAATCGGTAAAAATGCAGCAAATCAAATTAGAATTTTAATTCTGCTTACGCGTCTCGTTATACTTTTTTATTTGGCGTAGGTATGTGCTAGTGCTTCATGGTGATTCTCTCACAATGATAAAAAACATCTAATGATGAGGCCTCCAAAATTGCTCTAGCAATAACATGGAGAGGGGCAATTGAATTGTTATTCATCTCTGGCAGGGGAAGAGTTTCCCATCGTTTCTGTGCCATGTTATTGGCTTGTATGTGTGAGCGGGGTTGCGATCCTCCAGGGGATGGAGGGAGGGGGCAATCTTGGAGATAACAGTCCAATGTGCCTGAAATGTAACCTGACACCTGAAGTGACCTTAAGACAAGGTCGATTTCTGACCAAATATGCCGACTGATGTCCTAGTGCTGTTCTATCTGCTCTTCGATGTCATTCAGCGACCCTAATACATCGATAAACAGCCCTCTGATTTTCAACTCTCTCCCAGTTTCTGTAACTTGATCATCAATCCTTTCATTGCTGTGTTAAAGATTCTGCCCTTGTAAATTTCTCTGGGTCTCCTGATTTATCTGAGCGAGTAACGGTCGCATTCCCCTGTTTTGGCTCAGACAACTGCGTGACGGTGGTAGCAATGCCTTGTTTCAGTTCAGGTGAGTTCCAGTGATAGAATTTCCTAGTTTTGGTTCGGCTATCTGATCTGTGGCGATTACTGATAATGCGAGTGTATTACCCAGAGGACCCTGACGATCTACACTACACAGAATATCCTTGTGCCTCACCATTCACTCTCGTTCTTCATTTTAGCTGGTAGCTTCATGTTTACCAACTTTCCTGATCTTAGATGAAAGTTAACCATAAACATTAAACAAAATTGCCCCAAAAATAAACTGACTGAAGCAAAAAAAGAGGATTTGAGTGCTGGTAACAACTAAGAGGGCAACGAACTACACATTCTAACGTAAGTACAACATTGCATCAAAAAATGCATGGGATGCTGTGGCTGCAGCAGCAATTATAGTAACTTCATCTACATTTACTGCAAACAACTCATTCGCAGCACACTCAGTGCTTTCATGTGCGGCTGTGTCCATCTCCCCGCTCAACACACACAACACTACAACACACACACAAACACGCACACCATCCGCACGCCTGAAATAGCGGACACAAATGTTAGCAGTTGCTATGCAGCTATCGGAAGTTAACATGAGCTGCGTCTGACAGTTTTTAATTTCACACAATGACTATGAACTGACGATGCAATATAACTGGGCACCATTCTGGATCCCAAAAATGTAATGAATGGAAAACTAAAAGGAAATGCAAGATAAGTTGCGAATGGTATGGTCTTACACAGGACGCCAAAATTTGAGTAGACAGAAAATAAATTACAATGAAATTCTCCCAAACTGGCCCCAGAAGTGTAGTAAAATCGAAGTAAAAGTGGCATGGCACCTCTCTGGGCACCAAAATGCAGTAAAAGGAATATCGAAATGACATGCAAAAGGTATTCAAAGGAAAAAAAATTTAAATTTATAAAGCAAGTACACAGTCTAAATGAATTTTGAATGTCCACAAATCATAGGGCTGATTCGACTGGCCATAAACATGATTTAATAACCACATTAGCTTATGTGATGGCGTCGGTGATTCGCGCATGTTAATACTACAAAAAAAACTTGTCATTCAAAGCAACAAAAGCACCTTCAACGTTGTTGTTCGAATAACTTGGAAACCCTGCTGTCTTTCGCTTTATTCCATGTCTAATGATGTCACTGTCACTGGGATAGACCTCAGAAGCATAAAAACATTCACTCACATTGTCATCCAGATCTTCATTCGCAGGAGGAACACCGGAATAATCATCTTCAAAAACATCCAATTCCCGATTCGTTCATATCCTTTTGTGTTTTGAACATGGCCATCTCTAAAATCAGGGGGAACTTCAGGACGAAAATCCTGAAATAGCAAAACACAATAAAAAAATTAAATAAGTGAAAACTACGCGAAGGTGACTAAGACACTTTGCCTACTGGTGTAAACCTTTAAACAGAAGAAGTAGATAAAATATATCACAACAGATGGCATCGATACACAGCGTATAGGGAACAGGGTCTATATCGAGATCAGTCTCTAACAGATGGAGCGCGAAACAATAGTAAACACGGGATCCGTCCTCAATTTGTTACTCTCCTGTGTAATATCTCGTCATGTTGCATGGTGACAGCTGACTACTTTTATGTTCATGTACCGTTATTTGGAGATGACTCTCAGAGTACCTTAACTCATTTCTTCTCCCGCCCTTTGCACCTAACCTTGCTCCAGGCAAAAAGAGCACCCAGCAGCTGACAGAGTTCTACTGCACTCGCCAATCGCCACAGGAGCCACTTGCTAGTTCCCAGTATGCATACAGAGTCTGTTGTCTCCGGCAGTTAGAGCACAGAGTCTGTTTTCATGATACGGTTTGAAGCTGAGACCAGACAAGGGGAACACAGTTGCATGCTTGGAAATTCAAGCATTGGACAACAAGAAAGACCAACCGCCACAGAAAATGAGGTTGTCACAAAGCGACTGCGTACATCAGAAGGAGTGTGAGGATCAGGTTGAGTTAGAAAACCGAGAAGAAAGTAGGCTGACATGGCCCCGGAAGGTACAGAGCACTAATCTATGAGAAACAACGTGTGAATCAGGATCAATCATGAAAACCTTCTGAAAAGACCTGAAGTATGACTCAAAAATGGGCTCGGAACAAACCCCCAGAATGCTCTTCGGATCAATTCCGAATTAGAATCCCTCAGTGTGAGCCCTGAATGATTAAAAAAAAGTTAGAACAACTTCAAATGATCCAAAGTGATCGGAATGAACTTTGAATGAACCAAAATGCTCCCAATTTTGTTTTTCGTCCCACCTCTCTGTCCGTAACCGCACTGAATGATTTCACTTATCGTCTTGTAATTAGTAAGAGCAATTTGCATTGTCACCCAATGCTGGGTAACTACAACCTGTCAGTCTTGATGCCAAAGTACTTGATTTCACTTCGAAAAGTTTCAGTATGGTACCCAGCGAGGGGTAACAGGAATATTTGTGGCGTTCTCACGCTGTCTCCCATTTTGGTGTCTGACATTTGTTCGTAGCTAATTCCATAGTGGCTCGTATGCCGGATGTTCTTGAGAAAACCGCCCAGTGTGCCTTCATGTATTTCTCTGTATTCCTGAACCATATATAAGACAGGGAAGCTGAATAACAGGCCAGTTTGTTTCTAATGGGGTGGCCTTTAAGTCCCCACTCAAATGTTTGAAATTGTATTATTGATTCGATTTCGGAATTTAAACTTCGTTACGAGCTGGCAATTTCTTTGACATGACAAATGCATTCCTTTCTCAGGTATGTTATTTATTCCAGTGTTCAAATTATACTGCGATCAGTTTCACAATCATCTGAGTTCATCTTTATGTACTTGCTGTCTCTCATTAATTGAGAGTCAACAAATTTATATTAACCCACGCCATACTAATTGGGGGGAGGCATCTGTTGAAAATATTGTAATTTAATATGTATTTAACACTTTAAAATTTTGAAATAATATTTAATTTTTTGTGGTGAATTCATCTACCAGATTCCACAGATGTTTTAAATTTCCCAACTTAACGGAAAAAAATTAATGTCTATGTAGTAGATGTCACAATGAATGCCATATTCCACACTTCATTTTAAGGTTCATGACTTTAGTCACACGTCAATATCTCTTTAAAATGTGTGTTTGAGTAAAAGCCAACAAAATGCAACGAAGTTCGAATTTATTAAATTTTTGCGGTGGTCATAAAGTCCCAACGTATGCGTTATCAAAAACGTGTTGGTATTACAAAGAAAGTGCTAAAAGATATTTTCACGTTCTTGATCCTACATACACGTCAGCATCTCTTTAAAGCGTATGTTGTTAATATACACCAACAATAAATAACGAATTTTTTAAACGTTTTTAATGTAATGAGCATTATGGAAAACGCTTTGACTTTGCTAGGGTTAATTGCTCTGGCAGGAAGCAATTCATCCATAGTTGTGCTTTGATGAAACGGATGAAGATTCAAAAGAACCTCAGGAACTCAACAGACGACAAAATAAAAGTAGAATGTGACAGTATCCATGGTTGGACTCAAGTAGGTAGCCAAGGTAGAATGTAGAATTTCTTGTGTGAGCGAAAATGTGTAATTCACACTTGAGAACTTGAAGAACTACGAACGAATCTTCCTCCTATTTCTCTTCAACTTCCCTGTCCTCTTCTTCTTCTTCTTCTTTTTCCATTTCAAGGAGTTGTCGTTTGCCCGTTCAGAACTGTTGTCCCCATCTTTCCCTCAGCCATCCAGTTGGGCGAAATGTAATGTTTGCCACGGCAGGCGCTCATGTGATGTCCTTTTGATGTGGCCATACCATTTTTTCTAGTGTTTAATCTCTTCTGTTATTGTTGTTTTTACGTTAATTTTATGTCCTGTGTCTCATTCCGCACTGTCTCTCTTAGCATCAGTTCGGGGGGCAAGTGACTAAGGAACCTCACCTTAGCAGCTTCAATATTTCGTTCATCTCCCTTCCTTTTGATGCAGTTTTCATTATCACACATAAGAACAGGCTTAGCCAGCACATTGTATAATCGTAGTGTTATCTTTTTCTTTACATTTCTACCAAGATACCTCCTGTAAGCCATTATATTACTGTATATTTTGAACAACATCTGAAGTCGTATTTTATATTGATAGCGCCGTCCTGACACATTTAAACAAATTTACCTGTTCTACAATTCAACTGTTTACCACCATTTTTTCTCTTCTTATGTGTTTCCCTTCCTACGAATAGCACGAACTATTTAAGTTATATGATTAGTTAGAGGATGTCATCCGTTTGCGTAATTATTATAGATGAAAGTGTTTCGTCACTTGTGTAGTTGGCTGACGTATTTTTCTACAACAGCAGTTCTGCTGTTATTCAGTTGTTGAGCACATGCTAATTGCCTTTAGCATATGGAGCAAACGTGGAAGCTGGCGGGTACATTACCCTCAACTTCAAACTTATCACACAGAAGCAGTGGTGTCATTATACCGTTAAAGTTAGACAGCGAAGAACTGTCTGGTTGCGAACACACTCCACTGCACGGAGGGGCACGACCAGCAGTGTGTCTCCATCTGTTCCCCTCTACTTGGCCAGTACGCGGAGCACCGGACGATGCCAGCAGCTGTGCGGTTGATGTCACTGTGGTGAGAGTCGCCACTTCACGTCGGTCTTTCAGTGCGTTTGATAGCCACGACCTATTTTCGATGTGTTCGTTGTAAAAGCAGAAGCAGACCGACGGAGCTAAACGTGTTCAAAACTCATTCGGGCGTTTCTGAGCAACTGTAAGCTGAAATTGATTTTCACGACGATTCTGTAATGTCTAGCTGACTATTTGCTTAATGATTAAAACTTACAAATAAAGAGCTTAAGGTAATAATTCAGAAATACAATAGTATCTTCTTCATTTTCTTGCGCCTTTGTCCCTATTCTCTGCAGGGTCGGCGTGATTAATCACAGATTTGGCGTGGTTGGTTTCAGAGGTGGCTGATGCCCTGCCCGTCGCTACCGTTATACCTCATGGGGTGAAATGTGCTTATCCCAGCTGACTGCGTGTAGTATTATTCATGCGAAAGAGTGCGATAGTTTTCTAAACGCGAGCGAATCACAAACTGAGGTTTGACTGGGTATTTCGGTTGTACATGGATTAAGTGGTGTAGCAATAGTAACATCTTATCACTTTCCAACATAATCACCGAAGTGATCGATGAAAGGGCACGTAATCTTACCTAATGTATTCAATTTGTAAAATATTCTCCAAACTCACTGTACGCCTTCATACTGTTTATAATGAGCCTGCAGCTTCTTGCCACTCAGTGCTTTCTTGCCCGTATCAGGCAAACATTCAGGACATAATAGATAAGTAACTACATCCCATAGTGTTACTGCGGCTAAATTTTCATTTATAAATAAGGCGTGGGTGTTTATTTCCACTAATTTACTATTAGTCCGTCTCCTCTTTCCTCCTTTCTTTGTCCACCTCTTTCTTCGTCCCTTGTCTATCCATCTCTTTCGCCACCTGTCTCTACCCATCTCCTCCAACCCCACTCCCAGTGGATGTCTTCTTCCCCTTCTCTCAACCCATCTCCTCCTCCTTCCTCTGTCCAGCTAATTCTCCCCCATCTCCGTATCCACCTCTCTCCCACCTCGCTGTTTATCTCCTCTTCCCTCCTCTTTCTGTCCTTCTCCGCCTTCCCCCTTCCTGTCCATCTCCTTCTCTTCCTTTCCTCTGTCCATTTATTCCTCTCGCTCTCTCTGCCCAAACCCTCCTCCTCCTGTCTCTGTCGAATTCCATCATCCTCCCTTTCCGTCTTCATGTCGTCCTTCCCCCTCCCTGTCTCTACATTTCTCCCGCCTTTCTTTCCCCCACAGTATTTCTTTCCAGATCGTAACTGAAATATATACCAGATTTGGTTGTAATCGTTCCACGGTTTTTGGGTTGAGATTTTTACCCTTGGGTTTACCTGCGTATGCACATGTCAAATATATGTCACATTTATATAACTTACTTCACATTTATTTATTTGTACACATATTTCACCTGCATCTCTAGCGAATTTATCTCCGCAGTTTCATTTTCATGCAGCTCTATGTTTACCAGGTTGTATCTCCTGAATTATGTGTCGTACACTGATACAATTTTGCTGGAACATCCAGTGGTATATGTTGATACTGTCAGATAACTGTGATGAAAACAGAGTTAGTAGTAAAAAAGTAACTAATTAAAACGTCATGGATAACGCGGAAGTTTTTCACGCTCACTGTTTACGATGTTATATCTGCTGTACTGTGTGATGTAAAACAAATATATAATTTTATATACATTCAGCGGCTTATGTGGATAGTAGCCGTGGAATGTTCAACGAATAGACTTAGTAGTAAAGAAGTAATAAATTATAACGTCATCCTTCATGAGTTGGTAATGCTGCACGAACAGCAAAAATATAGTAACCTACAACCTGTTTTCCTTTCATCATTTTGTGGTGGTTGTCAGAGATAAAAATTTACCTAAGGTTTCAAATGAAGTGTGAAGTTTGTTGCAAGTCACTAAGTGCTGAACGCTCATATACTGGATAAATAAAGTGCAGGTATTGGCGCGTTTTTTTCTAAACTACTTTTTTCCCCAGCGCCATCACGTTATTTGATAGGTATCTACATGGCTATCTCCGTTCCAAATATCATCCAGATCCGTCCAGTCCTTTCAGTGTGAAGTAGTAAGAAACATACTAACACACACTCTCTGCAACATTATAATGTATATGAGATGAACATTGTTAATTTTTTGCATTGTCAAAGGGAATGTGTGAAGCCTTACGATATCATGTTACAGTAACAGCATATTACAGTTGTGCGCCAGCATCCAAGAAACTCAGACTATTGGATACGTCTTAGCTGTAGCAACAATTCTCCAACGTGGTCCACAGTTGATTTTGTAGTCACAGAACTTTCCAGCACTGTTGCTGTTGCTGCAGTCTTCAGCCTGAAGACTGGTATGATACAGATCTCCACAATAATATTTCCTATGCAGTCCTATTCATCTCTGCAGAACTACCGCAACTTATATAAATTTAAACCTGTTTACTGCGTTCCAGCCTTGGTCTTCGTCTAAATGTTTTACCACCCACACTTCGCTCCACTACCAAATTCACGATTCCTCTCTACCTCAAGATGATTACTATCAACCGATCCCATCCTTTAGTCAGGTTGTTGCGTAAACAGTGACTGTTCGTTTTTTCTTAACTCGATTAAGTACTTACTCATGTCATTCTGTCCACTCATCTGATCTTCGATATTCGTCCGTAGCATCAAATTTCAAAAACTGGTCTTCACGTACGGACTGTGCAGCGTATCTAGCGGCTACTGATCCGTGTTTTTATTTGTACTTGAGTAGATTCTGACTCCAGCCGCGCCACCTCACTCATTACCACACAAATTCAGCATCTCCATTTGACCACTGTTTTCCTCAACGGTTCGGCGAATAACCTGCAAAACCAAACACACTACCGCACGAGGACACTAGCGGGTCGGAACCAAACTTTGAAAGTACTGTCAATTAACGTGAACAAGGTTGAGATCGCAGTTACAATTAAAAATCATATCCATGCATGTAATAGATAGTTGATTATGCGAATCGTAGTGATCGAGTAGTTGTGTAAGCTAAACATGTAATATTCATAGGGAATAAGATCACAAATCTACGAGTATAATCTTGGGAGGCCTCACTACACTAGATACAGGCATGCATAAGTTCACCCACAGTTAATAGAATCGTTTATAGTCACATCTCACCAAAAACGTATGTTACTCATGTGTGCTACTAACACTCGTCTGCTTCATAACTCGGTCCGTCACGTACTGACGGAGTATGGTACTTTATAAACGTTCTTTTGTCCCGGGGCAAAATGTAGGTGTTTCCTCGAATGCCCAGACTAGTTCTCTGACGGCCGTTTTAACTACGAAAAATGGTTAATTGTGATTCGCAATTTTGCACGCATTGAACATTCGAACTGCAAGCAGGTTTGAGTCGCGCTATACTCTGTTAGGCAGCCAGCCTCCTTGTGTCGGGCGACTTGTGAAAGACGTTACTGGCCGTCGTACTTTGCCGTTTCCGTCCAGCCTATGTAATATGAACAACCTTCAACCATACATTTAGCAGCTCTACGGAGAGTGAAAATCCTCCGGCCTCTAATAGATTGCTAGTGTTTTTTCCGTATCATTCTCGCTTCACCATCTCATTCGTCCTCTCCCTCCACATTTAGTGCTAAATCAATTACCAGGCCCTTCCTCTCATCCGTTTATCGTCCATGTTTCACTGTCGTACGGGGCTACTCCCCTGACAAACATTGTCGCGAATGACGACCAAACACTGACATTTACAAACTACGGTTCAGCTGCATATCGTCCAAGTTCGTCACCATGAAATCGATTTAACTCTCGAAATGGGGTTTCTCTGTTCCAATAGATTTGGAGAATGCCGCTGTGTAGATAAGAGAAACTCATATTTCTATTTTTTACTTTTTTTAATAATGAAACAGATCTCTTGTCATACGACAGAGGTGCCACTACCGTTACAGCCGCCCCCTACTCGAGGATTTCTGTTTTATTGCTTACATCTACGCTCCTGATCAGTGCAGCTAAAGTCAGCTGTTTTCATATATCGGCCCAAATTGTCTGTGTTATCGTTTGTAAAGCACTGAAAAATATGTTTTATGTACCGACTTTCACCAAAGACTAAAATTCTCTGGATTCTGATAAGGGACGGTGAAACATTTTACGGCGCCGTAAAACCAAAAGTGCCAATAAACTCTATAAGGTGTATAAGGTAACGACGCGAATTTTATGTCATTACGTAAAATGGACCGTCCAGATAAGACATTCACCTGCTAACGGTACAGAAGGAACCTCTGGAATAAAATAGTGTATTGCCTCCATTCATTGTGGACTGATACAGTGAAAAATTGCATATTTGAAACTGCAAGTTGAGACTGTGTCATTCATATAACTCTCAAATTCTTGATATCGCAACTAATATATACAACGGACACTGAGAGATTTGAAAATGAATTTGAATGGCAAATGAAATTACAGGGTAAAAATTGTATCTGAAATATTAAGGATCCCACACAAATTAAAAAATGACATTTTCCATTATTTTGCTCACATTCTGACATAATGGTTCTTGTTCCCTGTGTAAGGCACTTCAGTGTGTATTGCATAGTAGTCACGTAGACATACACGTAGATGTAGTTGTTATCATACGTTTTTTTAACACATATGTGTGTGTGTTTGTTTGCGTGCATGCGTGCTTGTGTGTGTGTCTGTGTGTGTGTGTGTGTGTGTGTGTGTGTGTGTGCGTGCGACCGACTGAAACAATACGATCGCTGAGATGTAGCCTAAACCGCCTTAGCTCATTTGTTAATTATTTTGTAATAAAATCACTTTTCTTCAGTCACGTACCACAGTCAAACAGAATTTGTGAGATGACAACATTTTGCCTTTCGTAGTACTCTTACAAATTAGTTTTGTGTTTGATCTTGGTTACACAAATTAAGTAACTGTAACAGTTACAGTAGTGCATTCGAAGACTGAAAATGATCACATTTAGTTTGTAACATATGCGATTGAGAGTGTTATAATCTTTTAATGCAGAAATCGTTTCTTGAAGCAAATGTCCACTAATTTACTTGTAAAATCTATGCTGATAAGTAATTATACAAAAATGAAAGCATGATGTGCAAATAATCAAGCAAATTGATTGTATACTAATGACATATTTGGTTTTTTATGGTTTTTTTTGCAGGGAATAAATTGTCCTTTCTCTTAATTCACTAATCCCGTAAATTGTGAGCTAGTGGTGTCATGAACTTACATCTCATGTCCTTGGCTATATTCATCTTCTTCCTCCTTGAGTATTTATCTCTTGACCGTGTGTGTAACAGTTCTTAATCGGGCTTCTTCTTCCGACGCAGGCCGCTGACATTGAGATGATGTCCGGAAGGAAAGAAACATTTGTGGTTTTGCACAAATAATAATTATTTTCAGACAACACAAACGGCTACCACACACATCTCAGAAAAATGTGTCTTCTCCGCTCGAGAACTAAAGACAGAGTCCCTCTAATGATTGACAAAAAAAATTGAATGAGGTTTCCCTCATTTGTTAACGCCTTCCGTCATAGTAAAATAAATCTTTTGTTGGCGATTACAGCGGTCACGCGAATGTTTTTGTCAGAGCATTTCTTACGTACCAGTACAATGGCCAGTAATAATCCTTTAAATGACTTTCTTATACGTAGAACAAGGCGAAATTAATTGCATTTTTTCTCTGTTTTGAAGCATTTTCTTCCATACATATTTGTTATTGGAATAGTGGAATTTCATTACGAGTGTATTAACGCGCTGAAACGTATTTAGTACAGGGCGGAGATATGAGACTTTCTGTCGATTTTACAGCCTTCATTCCCGATGATAGTTTGCTGCATCATCTCATGCCGTCAATTGAAAACCCTTTTTCCAATTTTTTCTGCCGCCAGAAATTAAATTTATTCGCACCTATAAGGCGGACGTGAAGAGTATCGAAAATTTGAAGCAATTTTTGTTTAATAAAACGAGGAAGAACTGCTTCATCTTTCCGCTCGAGGGAAGTTATTTAAATTCTTAAAAGATTTCCACAGTTAAGAGATAGTGTTAGTTAACTCAAGCCTCAGACGGATAGTCGTGGTTGCTGGGTAAGTAGTACATCATTTCTAATAAATTATACTAGTTTATATTCATTGAGTATTCTTTTCGTCTCATCCTTTTATTGTTCAGTCCTACGCGAAGAACACAACAGGTGTCCTACGTCTGGAATCAGCTATCCATAATTTATCTCAGAATGCAAGAAGCTGAAATAGCATATTCTCAACAGCAGAGATAAAATTCTGAGTAATCTCAAGTACAGTCTGGACTTGACAACCGGTACCGAAGTAAACTAGAATGTTGGAGAAAAAATTAAGCGACGGAAAGCTTTTGTATACTTATATGGATATGGTGTCTTCTTTCAGACATGTCCGAAAGAACAGACACCATTGATGACCTGCAGCCCATACGGAACGAAATTAGAATTATATATTATTACCTTCAGCTGCTGACGGGCGTTGATACATATCAACGGGGACAGGTGAAAATGTGTGCCCCGACTGGGACTCGAAACCGGGATTGTTCATGTATGTGAAGCACACCGTAAACAATGCCCACTCTGTTCTCGCATTTCAAACTGCGATGTGATATACAAGAGTTCCACCAACCAAAACCAATACCAGCAAAGTTCATTCGAATAAAGGCACAGTTCGTGTCGGCCACAACAAGGTAATGTTAGCGGCACTTTCACAGTCCGGTTTATTTGCTCTTAAAGTTCGCTGGTGATGGCATTACATACCGCAGTGGTAAAGAGAATTAACAATCTGATAGTTCGGTATCATTGTCCATACAATTATGTATGCTTTTCATGGAACACTGTACTATTTTTCCCGCGCACGCTTCACAGACACGCCATCCTCCATCCCCTCTACTACGCAACAATCTTTCAACTCTCGATATCACTATCGCTGTCCCCTGTCTATAGATGTTATATCGTTATCGTAAATTACATAAACCTTTATAAATGTTGTTTACTGCATTTTTCACAATTAATAATATTCCAAAAGAGAACTTTAGAAAGTTTACCACAGGTACAAAGCAAGAAACATATTTATCCATTGGCAAACGAAATAATCACAATTACATCTTTACATTTAAAAACCACAGTAGAATGTTACATAATCGCAATTAGAAATGCCCATATGAACAAAAGAAAAAGAATAGAAATCCAAAGAAAATCACGAAAAAAATTTTATATGCGTAATTAGCAATGCCTTCACATATGCCCCCCATTTTATCATGAGATGTTTCCAGGAACCTCTCAAGATAAAATGTCATTGACTCATGTGAGACAACCAACATCATAAAGCTAGGTCATGTCATGGGTATATATACTGCCCTAAAGTATTCAAACTTCTATTCAGACTATTTGACATGAATAATTGGATACATCATATAACAGTACAAATAAACTTAACAACAATGAAACAGCATTTTACACAATTCTTTGAGAATGCTGACATAAAGCAAGCAAATCAAATTAACAAATGAATATTTCATATAGTAAAGACGAAAACTAAGACAGGTGTTAGTTACAGCTCAAACAGAATTCTAGGATGAACAAATAATTTCAGTAAACCTATACAATGCAGACAAATCTTGCTAGATTCTTGACAGTTGTATATACTACTTATCATCACACACACTGGAGTGTCTTTGGAATAATTTGTAAGCAAAGACACAGTCTACTATAACAACTCACATTTTATTGCTTGAATCTGATAACTACTTGACTCTTCATATCATCAAATATATATAAAAAAAAACTATCTGGTTTTAAAAAGAAATTTATATAATGGTATACAAGAAATTATTCTTAAACCACTTCTTATTTACAGTTCATAATCAAATCTTTACACTGTTTACACTGAAATGTATTTCCTCTGAATACTGCAAGTGGGCAAATGTATTAGTGTGTTGTTCTTGCCTTATATGGTTTTAAATCAACCAAATTCTTAAGGGCAAATTTCTTCTTGGACTTGGGATAAATCAGATAGAATGCATTCGGGTGAGTTATATCAGCCACCTCAAATGGTCCTTTGTATACATCAAAAAATTTAGAAATCTCGCTATTTGTCTCTTTTGACTTCTCATATTTGACGAAAACCAAATCTCCTATCCTTATATCAATACCCTTCACTTTATCATCATGTCTTCTTTTTCTTCTTTCCAACAGTTTCTTCTCTACCAGTTCTCTTATCCTTTTCTTCTTTTCACCCCAACTCAATTCCTCCTTGGCAGGGAAAGATAAATTTTCCTCCACCAGACTTTTTTGTCTCTCACCTTTCATAATCTCCTGAGGAGTAAACCCCATTACCTCATGAACAACAGTATTCATTACATCCTCAATGTCTCCTATTATGTATCCCCATGCACTGTCGTTATTGCTACAATAAGTATGGCAGAATCTGCCAGTCTCCCTCGTATAACGTTCTGCTGGATTCCCTTGCAGATGATACGTTGATGTGTAAATTACTGTAACTCTTTGACTGGTAAGGCCTTCTTTCCATTTCTTACATGCAAACTGTGACCCATTGTCGGATAATATGGCCTTAGGCTTCCCAAACTTCACAAAATAATCACCTTCCAGTTTACTCAAAACGGCTTTTCCAGTAGCTCTACGTAGCAGATAAAGTTTTATAAATTTAGAAAACACCTCCAAAACTATGCAAAACTATGTATGCAAAACCTCCCATGGTTTTTGGTAACTTACCATAAAGATCCACCGATAACAGTTCCATTACATCACTTGGTTTAATATTTTGCATAGGGAGCCTACATGTTCGGTTAGTAACTTTGGCTCTTTGACATTTGTCACATGTCTTAATACGGTTATTCACTCTCTTTACCATGTTGTCAAAAGATACACAATCCCTCAATTTCTGTATACACTTCTTAGCACCAACATGTCCAAAACTCAAATGAATATAGTCTATTATCTCATCTATATATCCAAGGGGCCAACATACTTTCCAATCTTCTGAATTTTCATCGGTTCGTCTAAACAACACTCCCTCATTAATTTTGTAATACTTTGGCAACTTATTGTTACTATCTTTCCTTTCCAGTTCACGCTTCACCATTTTCCACACTTCATCCTGATTCTGATACCTTCTCAAGTTTTTGCAAATACCTTCAATTTTCTTCTCTCCTTGAACACCTTTTTTATAAAACAACTTTACATGCTCTTCATCAACAGCATACCCTGTATCATTACCTTCACTCAATGGTAACCTGGATAAAGCATCTGCTACTTTGTTCTGTGTACCTTTAATATACTTTATCTCAAAAGGAAACTGTTGTAAGCACAAAGTCCATCTTGTTAACCGTCTATGTACCAGCCGAAACTTTTTGAAAAATATAAGGGCTCTGTGATCAGTATATATCGTAGTTTCATTCCCCCATAGGTAATCTCTGAACTTTTGAAATCCCCAAACTATTGCCAAAGCTTCACACTCAGTCACAGTGTAATTTCTCTCATAGCTGGTCAATGACCTACTTGCAAAGGCTATGGTCCTATGATCTTCATTTTCCTCATCCCCAAAATTTTGAAACAATTCCACTCCAATACCGTACCCACTCGAATCAGTCTCCAAACAGAATGGTTTACTAAGATCCAGCTGGTATAAAATCTTTTCCACTTTCAAAGCTTCGTTAAGTTCATTAAAGGCTTTCTGACACTCTTCTGTCAAAACATAGTTCACTTTAGGACTCCATAATTTGTTCGGACATGGGACATTAAAAACTTACCCTGGCACAAAATTCCGGTAAAAATTACACATACCAAAAAATGATTTCAACTCTTTTCTATTTCTTGGGGTTGGACACTCTTTGATTGCTTTCATTTTGTCTTGGTCCATCTTAATACCAGTAGCTGACAAAATCCTACCCAAAAACTTTATCTCTTTGCGAACAAATTCACACTTTTTGAGTCTTAGGGTCATGCCCCCTTTCCTTAAGGCATGAAACAACTCATTTAATAAACAACAATGGTTTTCCCGTAACTCAGTGACAACTAATAGGTCATCCACATATATTGTCAGTTTTGAACTCAGCTCTGGTCCTAATACTTGATCAAGGGCTCGTATAAAAACAGACACACTATTATTCAGCTCGAATGGGACAACAGTGTATTGATAACACTTCCCGTTTACCGAAAATGCTGTATACTTCCTGTATTTCTTAGCAAGTGGCACCTGCCAGTATCTGCAGGTCAGATCGAGACTACTAAGATAGTTTACTTTGTGATACCTCTGTAATATCCCCTCCATACTCTCTGGCCTATCAGTTTCTCTCCTTACCACTTCGTTTAACATCCTGGCATCAATAACTAGTCTCACAGTACCATCTTTCTTGCCCACAATGACCAGAGGTGAATTATATTCACTCTTCCCTCGCTCTATAACACCACAATTCAACATCCTCTCAATTTCTTTATTTACCACCTCCCTCTGTGCAAATGGTATGGAATAAGGTTTTTTCGAAAAAGGTTCATGTGGTTTGATATCCAGCTTACATTCATAATTCTTTACTCTTCCTGGCCTGTCAGAAAAAACTTCCCTATTCATCCACAAAACTTCTCTCAGTGCTTCTTTCTGGCATTCATTTAACCCTTCAACTTTAGACATTTAGTTCTTCAATTCGTCCATAAGTCCATTTTTTGTATCCTCCTCACTCCTACGCTCCAAGTTCAGCTTATCATCACCCAAATTAGTTACTACAGGCATCACTTTCACTTTTAAATACCCTAACAATCGGTCCTTATCTAACACCAATCCATCAAACTTCACACTGATCCTTGACCCATTACCCTCAAAATTGACAAAACTCTCTCCACAATTTATCTCTGCCTTGCACTCTGTCAACCAATCCATGCCCAATATAATATTCACTGTTAACGCAGGTACTACAAAAAATTATGCACTAAACCTATGCCCCCAATCTCAAATTCCAAAATTATTTGGTGTTTAATTACCTTGCTTAATTTCCCTGTAGCACCCGCTATCTTCAAACCTACTACTGGTACATTCATCACTTAATTATGCTCCTTTATGTAATTAAATAAACTTTCAGCAATAGCACTAATTTCACTACCTGTATCCAAAAGAGCTTTTTCTTCCCTACCATACATTCCAATTCTCACAAAAGGTTGCTTAATCATATCACCATCATCACTACTTTCTTCACATAACAAATCCTGCTCAATTTCATTATGAGCCCAGTCATCACAATTCAACTTGGAACTTTCCTTTCCTTCTAAACATTTCTGAAGAGCACAGATAACTACTTCCTCCTCATCATCAGCTGCTATTCCTACATCTCTGTGAATAATAAAAACATTGACATCTTCTTCATTACTTACTTTCTCTTTATGGTTCAAGGCATGTGTAATCATCAACCCTCCATTGACCTCAGAAATTTACCTTTCTCTTGGCTTAGCATCTTTCCTTAAATCATCACATGCATGGAAAGCACCCCTTTCACTACTTTCTTTCTCTCCTCCCATACTGCAACCATTACTCATACTCTCCCTTTCATTATTACCACTTGCATTTTGAAATAATTTCTTTTCATTTATCACTCCCTTTTGCAGCCTTTCATATTCTTTGACTCCCTCATACATCTGGGAAAATCTCTCCATACATGAGTCCCCTAATTCCTTACCACCTTTACCATTAACTCCAGGTCCAATTTCTTCCATCACCAGACCATGATGACTACACACCCTATCACCATAATCATTACTAATACTATTACCCATCACTGTATCCCTTACATTACCATGGTGATTTGAAAATTCAATAGGCCCTAACCTTTGACCCGCCCCAGCATGGGCCTTCACTGTAGCGAGGTCCCGTTTCCCTCTCATGATTCCCCTACTTTCTGATAACCTTGGCTATTTCCTGTAAAAGCTCCTCGGCCTCTTCCCCTACCTCTAACATTTGCTTGGTTCATTCTCCCTACTCTCTCCTGATTATCACAATGACCATCCACATGTCTATTTTCATTAAATGAACAGCCCACATGCCACCTATCCACATCCCTCACTCTGTTCAGAAAGTCTTTGATAGTACAAAAATTTCCTATCAACCCACATCTTCTATTAGGAGGCAACTTCCCTATCAATACTTCTATAGTATCCTTGTCACTCCATGGGCTGCCCAAATGTTTTAGTTTACTTATCCATTTCTCACAATATTCTCTCATATTCTCCCTACTACTCCTATCATACCATGGGGCCTTCTTAAAAGCTTCTATGACATCACTTTGTTTTTCTTTCGACCAGTATTCTTTCAAAAACGCTGACACAAAATCCTCAAATGTTTCATACTTTTCTGGTGCATCAGCTCCCCAATCTAAACCTTCCCCTTTTAAACTATCACTTGCCCTCCTTAGTTTGTCCTTTTCTGTCCAATCTGTAGTAAACTGACTTCTCAAACTATTCACAAAAGACACGGGATGTACATCTCCACTAGGATCAAAACTATATTATTGAAACTACTACCATCCCTTATCTGCACTAATACTGGTGATGCAGTAAACTGCTTACCTTGTACTGTCTTTTCTAAACTCCCTACCCTACTCTCGATCTTAGCAGTGGTCTCTCTAATATCTTCCACTTCTGCCTTAGTCTCTTGTCTATATTCATGAACATACCTTTGCAATAATCTTTAATTTCATCCTTCCCCTTCGTACATTCAGTAGCTTGGGTTTTAATGTTTTTATCCAAGCATTCTACTCTTTCATTTATGATGTTTACAAACTTCTCTTGCTTCTTATTTAACTCAAACTCTGTCTCTTTAAAAGTCTCTTTAACGTCATCTTTAAACTTCTCAAAATCTTTATCAACCTCTGACTTAAAGCCCAAGATTATCTTTTCCAACCCATCTTCCATTTCCTGTTTAAATCCCCTCAGACGTTTTTCAAACTTTTCGTCTAGCTTTTTTATTTCTTCACCAATTTTTTTCCTGTGATTTGCTGACAGCTTCTAGCTTTCCACTCACTTCTGTTTTCATTCCTTCCAGTTTCGTCAACAGCAATGCTAACATACTTTCCACCCCTCCCTTGTCATCTGCTTCTCTTCCGACACCTGGTTCCACTTTAATGTCTAATCCTTTATCTACCTTTTCCATAATAAACTCTTCTTCTTTATTTTTTTCTTGCTCACTTTCCCACACCTTGAAACTAGCTACACGCTCATCTTCTTTGATTGTCATTTTGTCTACAAGAGGTAACCCACACAAAACAAAACAATACAATTTTCACTCTTCCAAATTCAAACATCGATCCTAAGATTGACAGGTTCGAAAAGACAGTATTACTAAAACACTGTCCTGTCACAACACGGCGCCATATGTCATGACCTCAACCGACAGGAAAAATAATTATCAAAATCTGAACTGTGAAGTGATCCAAAATCCTAGTTGGAAAACCACACTCTTTGTTATATTTCTCAATTGGTCACGATCCCACTTTGTTTATGAACTGAAAACTCTAATATTCACGAGAAACTGCTCTGAAATTAACCTGAACCGACAAAATTGTGTACATATTCCCTGAATTCAAAGGAATTAGAAAAAGTGACAAAATTTCGTGAATCACACACAATACTGTTAACAATCGCATAAACACTGGGGGGTTTTACCATACATCTACCCACTTTTGAGTATAACCAGTGTCTCTTAACAGCCGGCCGAAGTGGCCGTGCGGTTAAAGGCGCTGCAGTCTGGAACCGCAAGACCGCTACGGTCGCAGGTTCGAATCCTGCCTCGGGCATGGATGTTTGTGATGTCCTTAGGTTAGTTAGGTTTAACTAGTTCTAAGTTCTAGGGGACTAATGACCTCAGCAGTTGAGTCCCATAGTGCTCAGAGCCATTTTTTTGTCTCTTAATACGACTACTCGTAGCAATACAATATCAAAAAACTTTTATTACTGGGTAAAGCGTCACTACGTGATTTGACAGCTGACACTTATAATTCCCGCTCACGTCAGGAAAGGTACCAATACGGGAATAGCAGCTTCTACATTATTGGTCAGAACGCAAGCAATTATGGCAGTCGCCGTAATTTTCGCGCGAAGCCATATTTCGCAACAAAATACTCTTATTAGTTACTGTCATATATCTAGCCTCTTAACAATACATAAAACTACATAAAATAACTACAATAATTTTGACATGCAAGGAGAATTAGTCCTAATGAGAGGAAGAAATTTATATTTACTGGTGTTTCAACAATGACTACCAGGCAACTTTTAATTCACTGACTGTAATTTCATTTTCGTTAGCAAAAAGCAAACAAACTAAACAAAGAATTTAATTAAACAGAGTCTGTCATTCTTATACTTTTAATAGAGAAAGGAAGTTTCTAGGTCAGGGGATAGCGTTCAGCGAAATCCCTTAACTTTTTGTTGCATACGAAGCGTTGCGTTAGGCAGCACGATGTCGGCGAGTTACGATGATGAGAGCAGGATACAGACAGTTCCGCTGGTTAATCTTCTCCGGCGAAACGCAAATAAAGTTCCGGCACAGCTGTATCATTAACCCCGTAGTGATTAACAAACCACAAGACGCCAGTATACGAACGTTGTTGGCATGTCCTCTCTTTCAAGGTACATGACGTAGACATCGCTCATTTTTACACTTTATGCACTGTCCGTGACGCTATCGTCCATAATTACATGGTTCGTCACATTCATATAGTCTTAGCCACGAATACACAGTTCATAGAATTGTTCATGTATGTGAAGCACACCGTAAACAATGTCCACTCTGTTCTCGCATTTCAAACTTCGACAACGCCATACACCATCTCCTCTACTAAGCAACAACCTTTCAACTCTCGATACCACTATCGCTGTCCCCTGTCTATAGATGTTATATTGTTATCGTAAATTACATAAACCTTTGTAAATGTTATTTACTGCATTTTTCACAATTAATAATATTCCAAAAGAGAACTTTAGAAAGTTTACCACAGGTACAAAGCAAGAAACATATTTATCCATTGGCAAACGAAATAATCACAATTACATCTTTACATTTAAATACCACAGTAGAATGTTACATAATCGCAATTAGAAATTCCAATATGAACAAAAGAAAAAGAATAGAAATCCAAAGAAAATCACGAAAAAAAATTTATATGCGTAATTAGCAATGCCTTCACACCTTTCTGTAATACAGAGCAGCGAAACAGCAATTTACACCTCCGCTTGCTGTTTAACTCACAGATAGAGGTCACGGCGACGAATATACAGGGTGGCCAGAAACACTCTGGAAAGCTCGTAACAGAGCTGCACGGTAAATTGAGCAGAGAAAAAAATGTTAAGAAAAAAATTCTATACGTTGCGCCGTTCCCGAGTTAATTAGCTTTCAAATCAGCCAATAAGCGCAAATTCAAGGGGCTCGCTACCGACGGTGTCGACAAAGATGTACTTACGTTGGTTTCTTATAACTGAACAAGAGAGCGATATAAAAATTTTTGCGTCCTTATCTTTTGGGGGCCGGCCGGTGTGGCCGTGTGGTTCTAGGTGCTACACTCTGGAGCCGAGCGACCGCTACGGTCGCAGGTTCGAATCCTGCCTCGGGCAGGGATGTGTGTGATGTCCTTAGGTTGGTTAGGTTTAAGTAGTTCTAAGTTCTAGGGGACTGATGACCTCAGAAGTTAAGTCGCATAGTGCTCAGAGCCATTATCTTTTGGGTTAGATAGCTCGTACACCGACAACACGGACAACGGTAGTTCAGGTACACATACCGACGTCGCAAACGGAAGATAAGAGAGAGAGAGAGAAAGTGTATGACGATATTGAAAGGGTAATACAGTATCTCAGGCGAGATTGTTGCAGGGGAATGAGTAGAAGAAAAGGCTAGAGGAGAATATGAGCTTGGGACAAGGAATGAGAGAGGAGAAGGACTAATTGAGATCTGCAACATGTTTCAGGTACTAAAAGAAAATACTCTGTTCAAGAATCACAAAAGGAGGAGGTATACTTGGAAAAGGCCAGGTGATACGGGAAGATTTCAGTTAGATTACATCATGATCAGACAGAAATTCCGAAATCAGATACTGGATTGCGAGACGTACCCAGGAGCAGACATAGACTGAGATCACAATACAGTAGTGATGAGGAGTAGGTTGAAGTTTAAGACATTAGTCAGGAAGAATCAATACGCACAGAAGTGTGATACAGAAGTACTAAGGAATGACGAGATACGCTTGCAGATCTCTTAGACTATAGATACAGCAATAAAGAGTAGCTCAGTAGGCAGTACAGTTGAAGAGCAATGGACATCTCTAAAAAAAAAAAAACATCACTGAAGTTGGGAAGAAAAACATAGGTACAAAGAAGGTAACTGCGAAGAAACCAGGGGTAACAGAAGAAATATTTCAATTGATCCATGAAAGGAGGAAGTACAAAGATGTAGGAAAACTCAGGAATATAGAAATACAAGTCACTGAGGACTGAAATAAATAGGATGCAGGAAAAATATGAAGAAATCAAAAAAGAAACGGTTGTCGGAAGGACAGACTCAGCATACAGGAAAGTCAAAACAACCTTCAGTGACATTAAAGGTAAGGGTGATAACATTAAGAATGCAATGGGAAATCCACTGCTAAATGCAGAGGAGAGAGCGGATAGGTGGAAAGAATACATTGAAAGCCTCTATGAGGGGGAAGATTTGTCTGATGCGATAGACGAACAAACAGGCGATCTAGAGGAGATAGGGGATCCAGTATTAGCAGAGCTTTGTAGGACTTCAGATCAAATAAGGCAGAAGGGATAGATATTCCATCAGAATTTCTAAAATCATTGGGGGAAGTGGCAACAAAACGACTATTCACGTTGATGTGAGTCTGGCGACATACCATCTGAGTTTCGGAAAAGCATCATCCAAAGAATTACGAAGACGGCAAGAGCTGACAAGTGCAAGAATTATCGCACCATCAGCTTACCAGTTCTTTCATCCAAGTTGCTTGCAAGAATAATATGCAGAAGGATGGTAAAGAAAATTGAGGATGCGCTAGATGACGATATTTTGGCTTTAGGAAAGGTAAACGCACGAGAGAGGCAAATCTGACTTTGCGGTTAATAACGGAAGCAAGACTAAAGAAAAACCAAGACACGTTCATAGGATTTGTCGACCTGGAAAAAGCGTTTCGACGATGTAAAATGGTGTAAGCTGTTCAAATTTCTGAAAAAGTAAGGCTCAGCTGTAGGGAGAGACAGGATATATACAATACTTACAACAGCCAAGAGGGAATAATAACAGTGGATGACCAAGAACAAAGTGCTCGTATTAAAAAGTGTGTATGGCAAGGAGGTAGCCTGTCGCCCCTACTCATCAATCTGTACATCAGAGAATCAATGATGGAAATAAGAGAAAGGTTCAGGAGTGGAATTAAAATTCAAGGTGAAAGAATATCAAAGAATCGATGCGCTGATGACATTGCCATCCTGAGTGAAAGTGAAGAAGAATTACATGAGCTGCTGAACGGAATGAACAGTCTAATGAGTACACAGTATGGACTAAGAGTAAATCGAAGAAAGACGAAGGTAATGAGAGGTACCAGAAATTATGGTTCAAATGGCTCTGAGCACTATGGGACTTAACTACTGTGGTCATCAGTCCCCTAGAACTTAGAACTACTTAAACCTAACTAACCTAAGGACATCACACACATCCATGCCCGAGGCAGGATTCGAACCTGCGACCGTAGCAGTCGCGCGGTTCCGGACTGCGCGCCTAGAACCGCTAGACCACCGCGGCCGGCAACAGAAATTAGAACAGCGAGAAACCTAACATCAGGTTTGATGGTCACGTAGTAGATAAAGTGAAGGAATTCTGCTTCCTACGAAGCAAAATGACCAATGACGAACGGAGGAAGGAGGACATCAAAAGCAGACTAGCGTAGGCGAAAAAGGCATTCCTGGCCAAGAGAAGTCTACTAATATAAAATAACGGCCTTAGTCTGAGAAAGAAATTTCTGAGACTGTACGTCTGGAGTACAACATTGCATGGTAGTGGAACATTGACTGTGGGAAAACAGGAACAGAAGAGAATCGAAGCATTTGAGACGTTGTGCTACAGATGAATGTTGGACTGATAAGGTAAGGAATAGGGCGGTTCCGCGCAGAATCGGAAAGGAAAGGAATATGTGGAAAGTAGAATATGTGGAAAACACTGATAAGGAAAAGGAACAGGACGATGCGGCGTCTGTTAAGACTTGAGGGAATGACTGCCATGGCACTAGAGGGTGCTGTAGAGGGCAAAAACTGTAGAGGAAGACAGATTTTTTTTTCACTTGCCGCCTTGATTTTACGACCCACCACCTAATTGCTTAAGGTGCGTCTTTATTAACCACTTAACCGTTGCGATCGGTATATGGGCGCTGATATGGCTGAACCTCCACACCAGTTCCCACATCCGATCGCACCGTTGCCCGTGTCCCGCCACGTGGAGGTGGGTTATGGTTGAACGTGTTTTGTTTTTGTCTCTTTTAATTTGTTTTCTTTTACTTGGTTATCTTTGTTTGCTATTTATCTTTCTTTTCTTTTCTTTATGGCAGGTTTCCCAAACCGTTGAACAAAAATTAAAATGAAGTTTAAATTTTGAAAAAGAAATACAAAAATATAGTTTAGAATGAAGAAGAGGAAAGAAGATATGAAAGGAGGAAGTTTATAGTCCCTCCACGCCGGGGAATTGAGGATGAAAGCCTTGGAATTAGTCGTCAAGCCACTGATCCTCAGTCTCCAATTCTTTGCTTACCTTTAAGTAAGATGATTTATGCTAATCTTATTTCTATGCTAATTACTAAATCTGTTACTAAGATAATTACGCTATTAACAGGTTTAAAGTGCCGTGTTTGCCTGTGGCAATTGCGACGGTGCGCCGACATTGGAATACGTCCAGCAAATAATTGAGGACATAGGTTGCAAGTGCTACTCTGAGATGAAGCGGTTAGCACAGGAGAGGAATTCGTGGCAGGCCGTATCAAACCAGTCAGAAGACTGATGACAGAAAAAAATATTGACAAGGTTTTGTAATATGTATCATTCTCCTACTTTGAGTCATTAATGTTCCAATTTGACTACAGGATAAAACCACCAGTGATCAACTTCAGCTGGGTACAGCATAACAGAATAAATATCGCCTAACTGAGGTCACTTTCAAGGTTGAAGCTGTCTACACGGCATTAGATTAATATCTCATGGGGTGACTAATTTATGTCTTTTGCATTAATCAGATTTGCTGTCAAGAAATATGCCTGAAATTTCTAATTCTGTGAATACACTCGGCGTAATAACTGGCGTCCACGAGGATGTCAAGAGCATTCAGAACTACGATAAGAAATACAGAACCTCCAGCAGTGAAGTGTGTAAAATGTCATATACTGGTACAACTTCTAATAAAATAGCTAGGGTGATCAAAAAGGCAGATGTAAACATCAGCTTCAGCACCACCAACAACCTAAATTGGCAGGCATATTCACAATATAAAACTGACAGATACGGCTATTGATGCATCTGGTATTTACAGAATTACTTGCAGCCAATGCTACAAACGTTATACATACAGGCCAAACAAGTAGAACTCGATTTGCAGAACTTATAAACTGCTGTAGACTAGAGACATGTAACAAATCAGCAGTAGCTACACACGTCATGACATAGACCACCTACTGAAAATCGACGAAAACTTGGAAATTTTGTACAAAATGGAATAAAAAGCTGACAGGACATCATGGAAGACGAAAATTTTCATTCATATCACGAAAAATGGAGATGATATTCTTAAAGAGATAACTGAATTAAAAAACTCGAAGTTATTCTTCAGTGTGGTTAAACCAGTACCAGTTCAATAGATTTAAGATGTGCCATTGTGGAACAAACGACTACCCTGCCAGTATCGTGAATATAGTTGAAAGAAACTATAACCGTTACTCATCCACACGCTGCAAGATCGTAGCGCTATTCTTAAGATATGCTGTTTATATATACGGAGAACCTTTTTTGCAGTGAAAATAAGTCAGAAAACTGTTAAAATAAGCTGTTAGATGATTTAACATTGAGCAGCAGATTCGTAAGTGAAGCGTGGCGACGTCAGTAAACAACCGACATATAAAAAATATATGAGTGCATTATCACGACGTAAAAACTCATGCAAAACTGTCTGCATCCCGTACAGGCTAGGGTCTCAACTACAACAGTGAGGCAAAAATATGGAAATCGTATGGGGAGTAGCAGGAAGTGTACGGATGATGCGTTAGGACTTCCAAGCGAAACGCCTAAAGCGTATTCGAAATAACTTTGTCATAATGTGGGAGGATATTATCCTGCAACAGAGTTATGCCGTCCGCCAACATTCCTCGGCGTTCGGACTTGATGGCATGCTTCAGTTGTAGCAATGTGTCCACTTACGTGTCTTAGCTGTGGCGCCGTGTTCCAGAAAGCCAATGCGCAGCGGGCCCTCGTGAGTCAAAGAAATAGATCTTGATGGCTTTCCCGCATGACTATCGACTACGCTGCAAAAGTTTAGCTAGGAGGCCCGTGCAAATCCTCCATGCGTTTCCGATCTCTCCCCATGCGATTTACATATTTTTGGAGCCATGAAATAAGACATTCGTGGCCGTCAAATTTTTTTCGGACGACGAGGTGCAGATCTGGGTACAGTCATGATTCTGGAGGCTATCGCAAACAGTTTTCCATGAAGGCGTTGACCGTCTTGTCTCCTAGTAGGATTAAGGTATTGACAACTTTTGAAACAATAAAAACTTTATTTACCTCTTTTCCATCTGTCTCGTTCTTTTTTTTTTTTTTTTTTGATTGCCCCTGTATGCTTCTTCTCTAAACATACGTTTTTATTGATTTTTCTGTTTTATCTGCCCGCTCTCGTAGGTGAGGTAGGTTATGTAATAACGGTGACACGAGTTAGAAAATCACGCCATTGTGAATTCTGTGCGGAACTAGTGAGCTACCAATTTTGAACAGCTGTCATGTGTCTTATCTCCAAAAGCTGTTATGTGTCGAAAATCCAAAGAACCTTAAGTACTACCCCCTCTAAAAGACACTGTCTACCACTGCCAAAAGAAAGCAACAAATGTCCAGTGAAGGACTTAGACACTCGAATGTGAGGGGCGTGTCAGTGGCAGATGTAGATACTCTGCACAGGGGCAGTAGTATTACGTTTGGTCGAAACCTTACTTCTCCCACAGCTGCGAACGAGACTCTTAGCCTGAGAGTGAGCCTGTCGATTGCAATAAACCTTTATCACTCAAAAATCTTCAATATGTCCACGCAGACGGCACGAGCACAGCTATTAAAATTTCATACCTTAGCAACTTAATTAACGCTTAGTTACGTGCAACGTTCTGTGTATTGCATGAAGAACTAACACACGAGTTCTTCACGCAGTTTGCAATATGCTGTACGTCACTTAACGTGGGTCAGTCATGACATTTTAATTATCACTCCAAAAAAATAAGCTACGTAATTAATTTGATTGCTGACACATGTCTGCAATCCGCTTGCGCATTGAAATCCTCGTGACACGATACCGTAGGACGCCACTAAGAGAGCAAAAAGAAAAAAAAATAGCGCAACGCATTTCTACATTGTCAATATGCTTCACTAGTGGCAGGCTATGGTACTTTAAAGTCGGGAGCTCAGTGTATAATATAACAGCAGACACATACCGGCAGACAAACAAAAATTAATTATGTAACTTCATTTTTCGGAGGTGAAAATTAAAACCTCTAGGACTATCCCTCTTAACATTAATGAAGTTGTTATTGTTACTGAAATGGCGTTTGGAATGATAACAGGCTTCACATTTGCACATTTGCTATTAGTATTTGAGGTCATATTGCTGTTCAGAATTTAAAGTAATGATAGATTCATTGTAAATCAACTTTTTGCACAATTTAACTCTTATTAACAGTGTCATTAAACCTGTAGGCTCAGCTATGTTTGCCGGATCTTTGTGTACGCTCTATTGTCCCAATATGCCGGTATTTAATTTAATATGACAGTTTTCCTCTGTCCTTACTATCCACAGACAACTTTAACTGTCCACATGTTGTCATTTGATATAGAAAACATAATGATGCTGAATTTCAGATAGAAACAAATTCTTTAATCGCAATAATTTTGTCTGGCAACCTGATTAGAAGACTCACGTGATTCGATAGGACTGATTAAAATTACTAACGAGATGCAACGATAGACGGAACAATGTAACATAGAATAAATGTCAAACAAAGGACATCATCAAGTGTTTAAACAAGAGCTGTGAGACCAGATTCTGCACACTCGAATTTTTAGTTATGAAACACGGCAATTTACTAAAAGATATTACGCGTAGAAAGGAAAAGCAATTTCTAGCACTTCAAGTACGTTCGATTGCGGCTCCTTCTTTTTTCTCCCACCAGGAAGACCTTCGTCGTAGTGCCTCACTGGCTGTTGAGTGCATACGTGGGTATTACTCCTAGTGCATACGTGGGTATTACTCCTACGAGAGCGGCAAACCACAACACAGTGCTCCGCTTTTGTCACTCTACAACGCTTCCACAGAGTTGTGGTTCTTAAATAGGGTCTAATCCGCTATTTATATTCCCTCAGAGCTCAGCAGATGCCACGATCGTCGTTCGACTCTCCCGCCTGGTCCCGAAGCCGCAGAATTAATGCGCGACGCTGCCCGGCCATTTGAAACGGATCCCAAAATAATATTCCAACAGACCGGCGTTCCCTTTCACAACGTCCTGTGCTACACGTTCGGAGCCTCTGCACTCAGAAGAGGGGATTGGACCTCACGGTATTTATACCATTGAACTAAGTAATTATCTCTAATATACTCATTAGTTTTAGATTTAAGCATAACTGGAAAAAGTAAAAAAAATGAAGAAAGAAAAACCGACAGTATTAGCGTCAGTTCTCTCCCTCAGACAGAAGCTGAGCTGCATGTATCGGAAATGAGTACTTAAAAATTATTAGGTAACGAAAAACGTTGCAGCACGTCTGAGAGTTACGTGATCCTAGAGGGCGTGCAGAAACGTAATGCCTCCGGATTCTTTATGTGAAAACTCCTAAAGCTTCTTAAATAAAACGAACACCTCTATTCTTCATGTCTACATATATATTTCTCAACATAGCCTTCCTGGCGGTGAACAAATGTCTCCCAACGAGAGACCAGTTTGTTGATACAGTCACTGTATTATGTTATTTATTTAGCGGGTGGGTACGTCACAGACAAATAATATTACAATTACTTCAAACTACAAACTAATATACAGGCCACGAATACAGTCTACTGTTCCCTCCGTCATCACTAGGAACTCTGTTGTATCGCCAGGGAAATACCAGGTCTCGCACGGCAATTCAAAGCCAGATGACTTGGTCGATTTGCATGGCATCTTAACTTTTACCGCCGTAGTTTCAATCTGCTATGTATTTCTCCAGCAGCCATCAGTATTAAAACCGTTTACCACAAACATCCTTGCGGTTTCCAGAGGTGAGTGACAAGAGCAAAGCCTACATATGCTGATGCTTGGAATGTCTGCGTGAAAAGGGAGTTTAGAAGTTTCCCTGTATTTTTTTGTACTCCCACTGCAGAGATGGAGGTTGCACGTGCCTAAGTAGGCAGAAAACAGGGGCGGGCCTGATCGTGCCGTTTACAAGGCGCATGTTAAGGCTGAGCTGTGCATCAACAAATTTTATGTGAGCTCTATTCATCCAGGCTAGTCAGCAGAGCGGTTCTAGGCGCTTCAGTCTGGAACCGCGCAACCGTATGGTCGCAGGTTCGAATCTTGCCTCGGGCATGGATGTGTGTGATGTCCTTAGGTTAGTTAGGTTTAAGTAGTTCTAAGTTCTAGGGGACTGATGACCTCCGATGTTAAGTCTCATAATGCTCAGAGCTATTTGAACCATTTTGAGTCAGCAGTGTTCGACTTTTTTGACGGAGTTAGAACCGTCCCTCTGTTTGCACTGCTTCCGCACTATCAAATTTAAGTCCCAGTAAGTGTTCTGTAGCTTTTAGAAACATAAAAATTCGATGGTGTTAGAGGGGACTGTATAGACAATGATCGTTGACGCTAACACGTAGAAGTCGGATTGTTGCAGGTGTCGCAGTGCTCGTGTGTGATCTGCATTATCACGCTGAATGAGACGTTGTTCTATGTGTGGACTAACTCTTCGAATTCTAAACTCGATTCAGCACGCTGTTTCTCACACAACGACGTGTTTACGTTACACACCGCTACGTTACACACTACAGTTCGGAGCTCTGTACCGGCAAAGAGCTTCAGATACGTGGATATGACGAATAAGAGATGTAGAATGTTGATAAAGTTTGTTTTGGTTAAAAAGCTTTAACAGTTTTCACATTAAGTATTCCGAGATGTTATTTTTCGGCACTCCCTCGTATTAAGCTCAGACGTTATCATGTCCACGAGAAAAACAAGATTGAGTCAAATATTGAGCACAGGATCAGGGAAAACCTCTTAAACGTGTGTATGCAGGTGGACCACTAAGTTCCAGTTTCCTATATTTATTAACAACGTTCGACACTGTTTCACGTCGTCAGTCATAAGCCAAAGTACAATGTCACAGAGTATCTTAGCAGGGCCGGCCGTTGTGGCCGAGCGGTTCTAGGCGCTTCAGTCTGGAACCGCGCGACCGCTACGGTCGCTGGTTCGAATCCTGCCTCGGGCATGGATGTGTGTGATGTCCTTAGGTTAGTTTGGTTTAAGTAGTTCTAAGTTCTAGGGGTCTGATGACCTCAGCTGTTATGTCCCATAGTGCTCAGAGCCATTTTATCTTCGCAGGTATGGGATGAACCCGATGAATATTTGACTTATAGAATCCGGACAGAGTTTCAGGCCACCCACTTGCCCTTGGGGTTGGAAACTTCCCTTACAGCTGGAAGAATGAGCAATGATCGGCAGTAAGAGGATGCAGAGTGGCTTCTAAATTATTGCTTTAAAGACACATAATATGCATCCATATGTCATATGGCCTGTAAAATTAAAAAGTGGCATAATGACTTCTTGAGTGGAAGATTCCCGATTAGCCCTCTGTTTCGTCCATCGGTGGAAAAAGGTTGATGAGCATTGTAGACCACATTAAATACTATAGAAGAATTAAAACATAAACTTACTTATTTGCAATAATATTTATGTACAATATACTAGACCTCAGACTACAAACTAATGTCGAGGCCACGAATATAATCTATTGATACCTCCAGCATCACCAAGAACTCTGCATGATCACCAGGGAAGCTATCGGAGGATATTAGTGACTTCACAACCCTGCCTCCTGTAGTTTCTTTACTGTATCTTTCTCTATTCCATTAAAAATGGTTCAGATGGCTCCAAGCACCATAGGACTTAACATCTGAGGTCATCAGTCCCCTAGACTTAAAACTACTTCAACTTAACAAGCGTAAGGACATCACACACATTTAAATATCCACAACTATACTTTGCTCAGAATAATATTCACAACAGAAATGTGTGTGGAATTTGATCGAACACAATCGTGCTATCACTCAAAAGGATTTCATCGACACTAAAAATAATAATTAATAATTATTATTTGTGTAATAATTTAATTTTCTGTGTCAATAGTATCTCAGGCAATGTTCATGGAAAATAGACAATGCAAATCATCTTTGTTGTCTGTGATAATTGTATATCAACGACTCTTCTTCTTCGTACCATTGAACTGACTGGACGCAATTGATGTAACACTAAGGTCTGTAATAAACTGTAATGTGTTGTTAATTAATATTTGCAAAATAGTTACTTTGGATGTGAAATGATTTTTATTTATTTCAAAGTTTAATCCATTGTAATTCTCATCCTATATAAGTGTTAATTTTTCCGCTCACCTACTAAGGAGCGCAGCCATTAGCGTTAATGATTTACAGCGCAGTTTATTAATAAATGCTAGAAAAGTAATTAGCAATTTTCATTGAGAATATTTGCAATTGTTAGTGAATAATGAGGCTAAGGCAGAATGATTTAATATATATTATTTGTTTGCGGTAAAATAGGATCTGAAGCGACAATCGATACCTGATTATCTCATGTCAAGCGCCGTCTTAGTAAAATATTGCAGCGGCAGTTTTAATAGAAATTTTATCAGACACAAATGTTGTTTGTTGTAAATAATTACTATAATAATTGTGGACCGGTGGCCCAGAACCTACTATGAAAAGACAAATTCACCTTAGATTGAATCATTAAATATAGTGCAGATAGCACATTACATTATATAAATTATTATCTGCTGATGTATGAAGCCTGATTATTTCGCGCTACTCTCATGAAATATTTTAATAGGAAAAATACGTCAGTGTTGTGCGCGTGGAGTATTCTGTAACAAACTGCTCATTTTGCTAAAGAGAAGTGCTTCCACCTCATGTAACAGTAGTATTAAATTTGATAAACGATCTGCAATTTAGTGCCATTTACACTACTTTACAGACAACATCGCTACAAATATCTCAGGTGGAGATTTCTTTACCAAAGTGACGATTATTAGCCGGGAAAAGCAATGCTGAGATCAAACGACTTGTTACGTTGATAATAGGTACCTGGTTTTATTGGTGATCTTGCTGAAATAGCACAACACATAATCAAGCCACGAATACTGAGCACGCCACAACATCCATGCCCGAGGCAGGATTTGAACCTGCGACGGGAGCAGCCACGCGGTTCCGGACTGAAGCACCTAGAACCGCTCGCCACAGCGGCCTGCTCCATTTCATTAATACTGGTTTTCAGTATTCACCAGTGGTAATAGCATTAGCGTCGTGCTAGCCTCGTTACGTATTACTGCCTTCGTGTTACTTTCTTAACATCTCACTGCACTGTCATCCATATGGTCGGAGTGGTCGAAGAGTGACGCCATGCCATGGCCAATTGCGCTCGCTTGAGTACCCGTGACGCAAACGGGCCGACCGAGGTGGTCCCACAGATTCTCGACTGGTTTTTAATCTGGAGAGACAAATGGCCAAATGAGTAAGACGAACTCATCAAGTTGTTCTTGGAACTATGCTCGTACACTGCGGGCGGGCGGTGTGGCCGTGCGGTTAAAGGCGCTTCAGTCTGGAACCGCGTGACCGTTACGGTCGCAGGTTCGAATCCTGCCTCGGGCAAGGCTGTGTGTGATGTCCTTAGGTTAGTTAGGTTTAATTAGTTCTAAGTTCTAGGCGACTGATGACCTCATAAGTTGAGTCGCATAGTGCTCAGAGCCATTTGAACCATTTTCGTACACTGCGAGGTGTGGGACGCTTTGCCATGCCCTGCTGGTAGACACCGAGGAAAAACAAGCTGCGTGTATTGGTGGCCAGCTTGTGCTGACCTGTTGTGTCTTCTAGAATGTCGAGATCACCCAGGAAATGCCAAGAAAACTTTCTCCTGATCAGAACGCCGCTCCTTCGTCCTGGATCGTTCCGCCTATTGCTGGAGGGTGTTTGCTTTCAGATGTATCACGCCGTACACGCCATCGACGTGTGTCATACGGAAAGGCCACCTGTCGCCACCCTGGTGGCGTCGAGTCGCGGTTCTTTTTACGTCATCAGTCATCTGACTGGTCTGACGTGACCCGCCACAAATTCCTTTCCTGTGCCGACCTCTTCATCTGAAAGCTTCATCTGTAACTTACGTCCTCAGTCATTTGCTGGATGTATTCCAATCTCTGCCTTTCTCTACAGTTTTTACCCTGTACAACTCCCTCTAGAACCACAGAAGTTATTCGCTGAGGTCTTAACAGGGGTCCTACCATCCTTTCCTTTCTTCTTGTAAGTGTTTTCCATAAAATCTTTTCCTCGCTGTTTCTCCAGAAGACGTCCTCATTCCTTAGATTATCAGTTCACTTAGTTTGAACATTGTTCCGTAGGATAGCACCTGTAATTCTTCGATTCTCTCCTATTCCGACTTTTTAACAGTCCATGTTTTACTGCCATACGATGCTGAGCTCCAAACGTACATCTCAGATACATATTCCTCAATTTAAGGCCTATATTTGATACAAGTAGACTTCACTTGACCAGGAACGCCTTTTCTGCCATTGCTAATCTGCTTTTTATGTTCTCCTTCCTCCGACCGTCATCTGCTTTGTGATTACCAATCCTGATGTTAAGTTTCTCGCTTCTCTCGTTTCTGCTGCTTCTCATTAGTTCTATCTTTGTTCGATTTACTCTCAATCCGTATTCCGCGCTCATTACATTGTTCTTTCTTTTCAACTGATCCTGCAATTCTTCTTCACTTTCACTAAGGCAGCTGCGCTATTGGCGTGTAAATGATAGCTTTGGTCGCCGATGAATAGCAGTCAGCATCAGTGCATGAACCAGGGGCCTGCTGGTGAGGCTCATACGTTGCAACGTTCCATGAACGGTCGTTGAGGAGTCTCTTCATTGCCCCTTGGTTCATCTGGGCGGTCATTTGCTCAACAGTTCCTCATCTATTTGCCGCAGACGTATCCGCAGCAGTTGTTCATCCCTATGGCCCGTGCTGCACCGTAGTTGACTTGGCTGCCGTTGACGCCACTTTGCTATGCACGATGCACTTTAATCACGGCGGCACGCTATCAGTTTACAGACTTACAGACTTAGCCGTTTCTGAAATGCCTCCAGCCTTGGTCCGAAAACCAAAGATAATGCCTTTTGGACGTCAGAAAAAGTGGTCCGTTTCCGCATTACCACAACTACTACGCTCTTTTCACGAACCCACGACACACCCCTCCCCCCCCCCCCCCCCCCCCCATCCCTGGGGACGCCACCTGCCGTCTGTGACTTATTATAGCACTTTGACGTCGAACGTAGGCGGTTGCCACATTAATGTGAATGGACCTTGTCTAAAGATGATTTGAGGACAATCTGAGGCGGAACTTTGAGTCCTGTGGCTCAACAAGACTCCTGGACCAGTTACAGTGGCAGGCAGTGAGGAGATGCGAACTCGGCGTGTACTGGTGACAGGTGTAGCGTCATTTAGTGCCGTATGGCGAGCGCTCTATAGCAACGACTCGCAACTTCCGATTTAAATGTTTTCTCATTGAATACGGGAGTGCGATCGACGAACAAACCGTCGATACCACATTTCGGATCTCCGGGAGGGGACTGCCAATAGAGAGGTAAGCATAAGAAAAAGATTGAGTAACCAAGTGAAATGAAAGTACTGCATTATCAACAGAGGCAGATAATTCTACAATGGGACCAGTCTTGGTTATGGGTAGGAAAACGAGGTAGAGATGGCGTTACTGTGAACTATTCAGTTATTGGATCATTGTCAGAATCGATAAAAACACCAAGAACAATACTTGAGATATGCATGCCAGCGTCACGAGCAGAAAAGGAAGAGGTAGATAAGGAATATGAGTACTCTGAAAAAGTAAATCAGTGCGTAAAGGAAGATGATAATTTAATAATCGTGTGGAACTGGATCGTGGTTGAAAGGGAAGGAACAGAAGAAAGGTTTATGAGAAAATTTGAGCTTGTCAGTACGAATGAGACGGGAGAGAGACTAAATGAGTTCTGCAACTAACTGTAGATAGTGACAGCGAATACGCTATTCAAGAATCGCAGTTGAAGGAAATACAGATGGATAGTTTCTGGGACACCCGAAGGTACCTACCAGCTGTCTTACCTGACGGTGAAACAAAGATTCGTCAGTCAGATTCTGGATCGTAAGGCATGCACAGGAAGAGAAATAAACTAATCTCACTATTTAGTCTTGCTGAAGATAATCGTTCACGAGAATCAATGTGCAAAGAAATACCTATAGAAGTGCTGAGGAATGATGCAGCGTGTTTTGATAGGAATACATCAATGTAATTCAATTGGAAATGAAATCTATAGGAACACCTCTGAAGTTAAACCGAAATGGTGCAGGACAGTATTATTAGGATATCTAAAAAGAAACTTTCCTTGAAAGAACAGATTCAGATTACAGAAATGCCATTATAAACGTTGTCAAAACGATTAGCAATTGCGTCAAAATTAACGGTGTAACAGGAAGTCCACTGATGAATGGAGAAGAGAGAGCGTGTATGTCGAAAAAGTGGAAAGAACTGTTAGCTGTAAAGATACGAGAAGAAATGAAAGTAAATATGGAATACATACAGGTTGTTAAGTAGCCTGTTTGTATGTTGGCAGCGCTATAGACTGTGTTAATATCACTGACAGCGCTCTGTGCCCTCGGCAAGAGATTCTGCGGTTGGACGGACTAGCAGTTAGCGAATGGATAGAGATGTGTATGGACATGTTTTTCTTAGTGGAGACTCTGTGTTGGTAGGACATGCATTGTAAAGTGAGACGCCAGGAAATGTAGGGTGATGGATGTTGCTGGTAATGTTTGGGCTGTGCAATTATTGACAGCTATATAGTTTTTGGAACTCAATGTCACATGAATAAGTTAAAATTTTCTAAATACATTGCTTGCTCTTCGACAAATCTTTCTTTTGTTAACCAAATGCCTCCTAGTAGTTAGAGTCTACAGTAGTTAGAATCTTTTTATTTAGCTGGCTGTAGTTGCTACTTGCTGTAATTGATGCAGTTTGTGTTATGATGATTTTCTGTCAAGTAAGTGACTTACGAAAAAGTGTGGGCTATTGTTAGGATTTCTTGCAATACAAGGCCATTCTTTTGTGTTAATTATTGGAAATCATGTTGTCACTGTATAGCAGTCAGATTGCGTTGGGCTTGTATATTGTGAGTAATAAATGAACACGATATGTTTGATTTGTCTTTGTCAAGGAAAATTCTGTAGGTCAGTGTTTAATTGATAAAAATAATTAAAGGCTTAGTTTCACCTGTCGACCCTTAGCCGAGGAAACTTCACTGGAATCTTTTAATTCCCCTGTAGTTTGAGTAATTAGGGCATGATTAGAAATTAGTTATTGTTCACTGCTAGCAGGTAACTGTATGTATGGAATTCCCTTTGTAGTTGTAGTTTGTTATTGTTGTACTGTATTATAATGAGCAAAGTAATTGTGGCGTTCATGTGGATTCGCACTCGCCTTTGCAACTAATTATATATTTATTATTTACAGTGCTACTTCAGGGTTTGTTCTTAATTTTTGCTTTTCAAATTGTTGTTTGTGTTTTTGTGCTATTTTGTAAAATAATATGATAATTATGGCGAGTGAAAAGCGCAACACTAGTCTTCAAAGCAAATTGAGAAATGACAGTGACGACGAGCGTTGCTTGTTAGCACCAACTAGTAACGAAATGAGAAAAGTTCAAGACACTAATTTGGTAATAGTGAATAGGAACATGGACCAGACAGTAAATAACGGGGCTGAAATTGGAAAAATCAGTGAACATAGAACTTAATTCGATCAATCGGTCGGTAACAGTTCGCCTCGAGAATGTGAAATAACAGAACAAAATCTTGCAAATACTGTAGATTCAGGTTTTGCATCAATACAGTATTCTCAATTAACTCAAACACACTCTCTGCTTTTCAAAATACGAGTACAAACACACTGACGAAAAACACAAATGAACATGTTTCAGTCACTAACGCATTGTTATTGTAATTAATTCAAAAATTTGATCAAACACAGCAACAACTTCAATAGTTAGACACAATTAACGAAATTAGACAAATACTTGAACAAACACGTGAAGATTTAACCGCTGAGTAACACAAAATCGAATCGAATAATCAAAAAATTTCTGAAGATCTAAAAACATAAATTTGTGAGCATTTTCAGCCTATTTTTTGCGACATGAAGACACATTACAGAATCATGAAGCAACACTAAAAGAACTGCAGATCACTGTACACGAAAATCATGACACCTTGCAGGCTGTAGTTTCAATGTTGCAGTATTTGAGTTTGACAGAGCTTCACTGTAGGTGAGAGGGAATTAGAGGACCTGCTGAACTATATTAATAATATAATAAGCACAAAATATGGGTTGAGAGTAAAAGATCAATGTAATGAGCAGTTGCAGAAATGAGGTTGGCGATAAATTTATCAAAATTGTTGACCACGAGGTAGACGAAGGAATTCCGGTACCTTGGAAGCAAAATTACGCATGACGGACGAAGCAAGAATGATATAAGAAGCGGGCTATCACAGGCAAAGAGGGCCTTCCTTGCAAAAGAAGTATTCTTGTATCAAACATTGGCCCCTCTCAAATCACGCCCATGGAACACAGTTTTGTACGGAAGTGAGTCCTGGACGGTGAAGAACAGAACTCATTAATTTTAGTTGTGATACTGCAAACGGTATTGAAAACTTAATGGGCTGATAACGTGAGGAATCAGCGAGTCCGCTGCAGAATAGATGAGGAGAAAAGAATGTGTAAAACGCTGATGGACAGAATGATTGAACATGTCTTGATGGATGAACACTGAGGAGGAAGACAGAGACTGAAATAAATTCCACAAACAATTGAGGAAGTGAGCCATAAGTGTAACCCGAGGATGAAAAGGGTGGCCCAGGAGAGGAACACATGACAGGTCGCATCAGGCCAGTCGTAAAACAGATTTACCAGCACTCGGTACGTTGGATTGGTTGGATACGTTCTCTAGCAATGAAGACAACTGTGGTAATGGAAATATATAAACGATACATCGGTTAGCACCAGCGTCACTATGTGTCTCTATCCTGGCGATTCCGGTAGTATTGTAAGATATCCGATGACGATCGTGTTGTGTAAACGAAAATATCTGTCGAGTGACCAAGCTATATTTATCTTGACAAGTAACATACTAATACCAACTAATCAGAAGTAACTGCCGTTTTAAATATTTTATGACTTTTGATTGTGTTGTAATGTGACTGTTGAGCCATCGACATAATTTCCCTGTGGAAATAAGAAAGGGCTATACTAATTGTATACTTTTGACTTGATCAGTATAAGGGGACGATCTGCAATTTATGCTGACTGAAGAAAACTTCACAAGCCAAGATAGCTAAAGAAGCATTTTATTGGATGACCGATTTCGAAAGAGCTATGCTGTCATCATCGTATCTTATGCTTTATGTTTTAAAAATTAAAAAGTATGAGATCCAATGATGAGAACGTAGCTCTGTCGGAACCGGTCACAGAATAAGCGATCTAGACTTGTGAAGTTTTCTTCAGTTTCGTACCAGTTGCACTTACCGTCAACCAGCTCGTTTCTCATAGAATCAAGTGAATTTAATCATAGGGCTCACGTAATGGATAATTTAATGAATATAATTTATTAAACAGCATTGGTCCTAGCATGCATGAACAAAGGTACGGTAACTCACATAATGATAATATAGGAAGTTTCATCAAACTGCTGAATGAAACAATGGTCACTATAGAACCTTGTGTATTACAGTTTGCTTGGACTTCAAGTTAAACACAAGTACAAAAAGACGTGAAATCATTACCTTCATTGAGTATCTAGACACGTTTACAACGGAGTTAATGTAACACCACTGCAGCAAAGGTTGGGCGATGAAGACCAACCGAACACTGAACCGCTGCGCGATCGATAGCCCCTGCCACTTTCCCGTAACCCAAGGGTGTGTGGCATGTTTGCCGCGAGTGCTGTTGAGACCGGTTTTCCGGGGGAAGCAGTGCGTGAAGCATCACGGACAGCGCAGGGCTTCGAGGCAATGGGTCGGCTGTTTGTTCTACTTCCCGTTTGACTTCCAAGTTGGTCTGGCTGAGGGTCTTCCGGTAACGGCAGTGGACGCATTATTCCTTTGGCCGACCAGCTCTGTAGGTGAGGGGTGGGTTGTCGTCATACACACATCTCTTGGCGGCTCCAAGTTTTCCACTGTTTGTCATTGCACAGTGGCTTTTTATGTTCGGCGAGCTGCTTTTAGTTCGTTGCTACAGTGCCGAGACCGCCTTGCATTCGTAAAGCCTGATTTTGCTCTTCGCTGTGAGCATGATAGTTGTGACTGGTCCGCTACCTATGCTTGTTTGTGCTCTGCTGCTTCTATATCGCATTCGATTCAGTTTTCTGTTGTTGTTGTTCTCTTTTCCTGTGTGTGGCCAGGCGATTTGAGGAGCATGTCGCTCGTATCAAAACATAATAGCTTCCTTTTGGTAATTGTCACAGAGTTTTTATTTGATGATGTGTTTTAAATTATTGGAAATTTGTGAAGAGCTTTAATGTTTAATGCGTCATTATTTAGGACGTTTAAAGTATTTTTCGTCCTGTACATTGTGGACTAAGTCACCAGGTCACTTTCTTTAGTTATTTGTAGCCCGCAAGCTTATGCACCTTTTTTTTTTTACCGGGGCAAATCTTGTTGCATGTATTTTATCGGATTATGCTTTCCAGCCAAGCTTATGCTTACGTAGGTGAGGTTTCAAAAAAATGGCTCTAAGCACTGTGGTACCTAACATCTGAGGTCATCAGCCCCCTAGACTTAGAACTACTTAAACCTAACTAACCTAAGGATATCACACACATCCATGCCCGAGGCAGGGTTCGAGCCTGCGACCGTAGTAGCAGTGCGGTTCCAGAATGAAGCGCCTAGAACCGCTCGGCCACAACGGTCGGCTAGGTGAGGTTTACCTGACAACCATTTATATCTTCCTTCCACTTATATTTTCGGTCCGGTGCGATTGTTAAGTCTTTCCCTTTTCCGCCTCCTGGCGTAATTTGAAGCTGAATGTCGGCTGACCGCTGAACTTCTTCACTGTCAGATGTAAGTGAGGGGTGGTTGCCTTGGCCGGTTACCTTATTATCTTTTAGCAGCTTTTCACAATTGTTTTGTTAACAATGCTAGCGCATAATCTGATGACTATTGTTTTTACTCGTTTTACGTAAAATTTACTTCTTTGTTCATCGAGCTATCATTATATGTGCCTTGGGTCGTATTCCCACAGATTGGTTAGAAAATGAGTGTGGTGAGCAACGTATCGGGCCTGCCCTAAGTAATTTCGGGTCTGTTCGTGCGAACCACATTTCCCGACTTATGGTGGTTTCATATCAAGGAGCGTTAATTGATTTTGTTCCTTTTAATGAACGCCTTTTGAGGTGAACTGCAATTATTTGTTGTATTTTAGTCATACACAATCAAGAAATGTCAGCGTACTGTCTATATGTAGAACGTTTCCTCAGAACCGTTGAAGAGAGTGTTATTAAACTTCAGTTACTGAAATATTATTTTGCTTCTCTTAAAAAAATGTGCTGTAAACATTTGAACAATAGTAACCTGTGGCACACAAGATTTGTATATTTTTGGAAAGAGAATACCATTCATTGTGATTTAAAATTATCATGATTCATTTTCCCACGAATGGCTTTTGGGGAGTTAAGAGCATGTATTTGAATTAACACTATCACCTTTTATTACTTGATCTCAAAGAAATAGGTGTTAAATTATTGATCGATTATCAGTAATTGTTTTTAAGTAATTTTATTTAAATTAATAGTTTCGTCAAAGTCTGTTAGCCTAATTAATGAAATAGTTTAGGTGGCAAGCGTTAGTAAAAATTTTCATACTAGTGATGTTCAACCCTTATTTGGCCCGGTCCTTCCAGTCCCAGGCAACATTACGCCAGTAGTGCATATCAAATATGTTAAAAGAAGTCAAACAGCACTGGAGGGAACAATGAAGTTCGCGGAAATCGCACACTGACTGTTAAACAAAGAGGAAAGAAAGAATTGCAGAAAGAATCACGCATGCAGCCACTATCTTGATTGAGTACGTTTTGAGTTCGAGATTGCTAATGAACGTATTTGAATAAGGAGTGTAAAGGTCCTAACAATAGTCTCAAACTCCACCTACGTCCTCTCACTTGGTCTGCGAACGCTGCAGTCGCTCACAATAATTAGCGTTACCAGTACCAGAGGATGTTAGTTCCGGTGGTTGAAAATTCTAAACATAGAGCTGACCTTCTCTTACGGGCGTCTTTTTCGTTCCATCTGCTTTAAATTTCGACTTTCATCACTATTTCAACGACTTTATTGTAATATCACTGGGAAGGATGGGACGTCCAATGCACTCAATATTTTTCTGTAAATGATCTGAAAATGAGTACGTTGACGACTATACTTAAATTTGCTTTTGTCAGTTAGATATGGCATATCACGTTATATTTTCTTCTCCCCATATTATCGCCATTTTTTAGAGATGATAATAATAATAATGTTCATTTCCCTCTTGTGCTATTATTTTTATTTAGATGTACCTGAAGATGCAGCTCCAACGTTGTCAAACCGATAGTACTAAAACAGCTGTTTGCGGTTTACTTTTCAAGAATTCGCCAATGGAAGCCAAATGCTGGGATTGTTCACATAAAAAAGACATGGCCCATTTTCTTCCACTTTCTCCCCAAATCTGAATGAGTGGTCCATCTATAATGATGACGTCATCGACCAGATATTAAACTGTAGTCTTCCTACCATTCATTTTACCTTCTGAATGCACCACACGTTTAACGCACTATCATATTAATATTTGTTTGTGTTTACTGTTTATTCCCTTTAAGCTGGTTTTCGGTGCCTCTCTCATACCCCGTAAATGATCCCATTTTTGCATTTCTGAGCATAAACAACAGTAATTGTGTGACATGATGGTGAACAAACTAACAAGTAAACAGCGACCGACTGTTAGCTGCAAGCGAGTAAACAGCACTGCTTCTGTAAACAAGAAGAGAACCTTTCTTGTTTAGTTGGAACATAAATAACAGAACATTCTCTACGGTATCAGAAAGTGCGATAGTGAAAAGTTAATGTGTAAACGCGTCTTCACATGCTCAGTATTTGTTGCGCAATAATATTGTGTTAATATATTCCCTTAAAGTGCGAGTCCATGAATTTAACAATATTATTGCGCAATATTTATGCCCTGGAAGTGTCCGGTAAAACTCTGGCTTCGTATGTGGGCCCTCGAGGACGTAGAAGTCGCATAAATTGCGATTTCAGTCGTTTGATGCAGCAAAAAGAAAAACAAAATGAAGCGGTGATGGGCGAAAAAAGTGACTTCGAAGGCTTTCTGCACACGAGCGCCTGACGGTAAGAGAACTTACAGGAGAACCAAATGACTTTCGGAACTTTTCTAAATTTGATCGAGAAATCTTTCAATAATCTGTTACTCAGAAGGGATATTTTCCATTTATTCATCGTATGTCACTTTACACAATGTTGGAAACGAGCTACAACCATCGTATGTGGTATCTTTAAAGAACTAATTTTGGTTCGGATATCGTGTATCAAAGAATGACAGTGAAAGATTAAGGCGATAAATATTTCCCTTTTAGAGAAGTAACGTGGATTTCTCCTGCAGTTAGTGTGGTTTATGTTTGCAAAGTTTGTATATGCAACTGCACATAGTAGTGCAAAAAAGTTTAAGATAATTACTTTCTTGGCAGTTGCTTCAGTTCAAACGAAGTTTCCTTTTGGATTGTGATTATAGTTAAGAGAGAACAGCAAACCAGGTGTACAAGATAAACAGTACAGAAAGCCAAGGAAGGAGGATATACACTACTCCAGATGTAGCTGTGCTTAGCACATTATTACTGGCCTAGTTTCTCTTGCGATACTTCTTCAACGATCTCTTAAAAGCTTACAATCGTTAATCTTCCTATAGATACATTACAGAAAGGTGGTCAAAGTGTTAAACAATCTAGCAGAAGCCAGTGGTCGCTTCTAAATAGCTGTAAGAGAGTACTGTACGGAAGCTTAATATTGTTCCCACAAGATCTATGGTATGATTAGCCATAAATTTGTTGCTGTAATCTAGTTAAATGTTATTCATTGCAGTAGACATTTACATGTACTTTGTCAGTGGTGCATTTTCTCAGTTTCTGTGACGAGTTCAGATTTCTAAGTTAGTTCTGACATGAAGTCCTATTCAGATATGAATCTGTATCAATTCACGTATACGGGCAACTTTGGCAACATTGTGTTTTCTATGCTCATATTACATTCTACCAAAAAAGACTTAGAGTTGTCTTTAACAATGGCACTTTAATTCCAAAAGACACTGCTGTGGTACGCCCTGCTGTTAGGTGGCCGTGTGCTAATATTTCTTGTTGCTACCTATTTGGACATATACCATTATAAATGTGTATTTTCTCTGTACGTCATTATTAGCATCCAGGTATTTCGGCAGTTTTCAAGAAGATGTGGGGTACTTGTTCTTGATCAATTATTTAGCCTGTGACAGTGACACGTTTTTGTGTACTTGTGCATCGTAAAAGAAATAGATGGTACATGTCAACTCTGACAGGTATTGTGTTGTTATCTTCCCCAAATATCTTATCAGAAGTAACCGTTGAGGCAGTCTTCAACTCCAGATTTCCATTAAATTTCTTCTCTTAAACTTTAATGTAATTAGGATCTGAAAATATACTTTCTTGAATTCGTTTAAATTTAAAAATATTTTCAAATCTTGGAAGCCTTTTAGGTGGTCTATCTTTCCATATTTATTGCTCACGACTTTGTGCCTGTGATACAGTTTTGGGTACTTGTACATCGTAAGAGTAGCAGGCGGTACACGTGAACTCTCTGGCATGTTTTGTGTTGTTATCTTTGCAGGATTATAGCAGTTCCGATGCTTTAAACGTTTAAGATTGGTGTTACCTAAAGTCATTGTATCTTCTACCTTCGGAAATGAAAGTACCTTCTGTACGTCCCAGAAAGAGGTGCGATATTTATGAGGATAAATTACAAGGCCACATAATTGGTGACCCGACTAAAAACTTTCGTATCTTTCGGAAAACGGAGTAGGCGGCAAGCAGCCAAATACGCACGGGGAAAACGAGTGGCGACGGTGAGCTATTCCACGAAGTCATTTATGAAGTTATTAAATTTCTGAATGGCACAAAGGTTTTGGAACTTACAATACCGATACATTCGGGCATGAAGTCTGTAAAGGACAACAACTACAGATACAAGAACGTACAGCATTGGCAGAGAAAGTACTCGAGGGTTCAACAATAACTGCCATGGCATCGACAGACGTGCCAGATGAAACCCACCACTGAGAGCCGAAATCACCTGAGGCTACAACTTCCGACTGCCCGGCCAACACGCCACGACGACCATAAAGCGTTTCCGGCCAAAGTCGATATTCAAGAGCGACAATGACAACGCTGCCAACCTAGTGACGCACGCAGGAATGAGGAAAAGACGCCAACAATTAAAATCAGGATTTGTTGAAGCCGACGCCACCGCCGTATGAAACAAGACGACAGCGGGAAGGCTCTCACCCACTGTATTGGTATAGGAAATGTTTCGGCAGGTACGCTGCAAAATATATGTCACTGTGCATTTACTGAGATGACCAGAGCATCCACAATAACAGTGCGGTATCGATCTGCTGTCGTCAGGAACCACCCCGTACTGATGTTTTATCACATTAAAAGGACGGTATGTACCAAGCAAGCACACCGGAACAACACTGGCTCAGATATCAGCGCGCTATATGTCAGCCATGCACCTCATAACAAGCAGAACAGATAGCCACGGCTGCAAGCAGTTAATGACTCCACGATCAACAACTACGCATACAAAGTGTGCACAGTCGACGATGTTTTCACCAGACAGGTCACGTGGTCTTTTGTAGTCGCTGATGTGTTCGAACCTACCGGGTGTTTCCGCGATGATACGAGGGTAAGTCAAATGAAAACCTTAAATTTGTAATAGCAAATCGAAATTTCGCGCCGTTATCCGGTAAGTTGGTAAGCGTGCTACAAACAGCGTGCAAATGGCCTGTAGGCGGCAGCATAGTGCAGATGCACACATACCGTCGCAGTATCAGTATAGAGATGGCTGCCCCACTTGTGACTTGCACCAGGGAAGAGCAGCGTTCTGTTATTCGGTTTTTGCGTAGTGAAGGTGTGAAACGTGTTGAAATTCATCAACGAATGAAGGTTCAGTACGGTGATGCATGTTTGCCACAGCAGCAAGTCTACGAATGGAGTAGGAAGTTCGCAAATGGTGTGACTTAAGTGGAAGATGCTCCTCGTCCAGGTCAGGCACAACGAGTTGTGACTCCACAAAACATTGCAGCAGCTGAAACCATAGTGAAGGAAAACCGCCTAGTGACACTGAATGACACTGCAGCATGAAGAATGAAGATGGGGAGGTACGCCACGCGGTGCATGAGTGGTTGCGCGGGTTACCAAAAGAATTATTTTCTAGAGGAATTTATGCACTTTGTAAGCGATGGAGGACTTGGATTGAATGTGGGGGAGATTATGTTGAAAAGTGGTACAGCTTTATACCACTTCTCGAAAATAAATAATATTTTAAAAAATATTTAAGGTTTTCATTTGACTCACCCTCGTATTACAAACTTTTTAGGGTGATAGTTGAGGGTAAATGTAACACTTTGAATTAATGGAAATTGTTCCGGAAACGGCTAATTCGGAAGTTGTAAGGGAAAAGCAAAAGGAGTTCACACCACCGAAAACGAGCAAATGCAATTGTCGTCACGGCCAGCATTGTTCTCTGGACCAGTCTCCACTGTCCACATAATCTATCAAATGGTTGAAATGGCTCTGAGCACTATGGGACTTAACTTCTGAGGTCATCAGTCCCCTAGAACTTAGAACTACTTAAACCCAACTAACCTAAAGACATCACACACATCCATGCCCGAGGCAGGTTTCCAACCTGCGACCGTAGCGGTCGCGCGGTTCCAGACTGAAGCGCCTAGAACCGCTCGGCCACACAGGCCAGCCATAATCTATCCCAATACCCAAACTTCGGGCGCTGTTCACGTCACGCGCCAAAATTTTTACTCATAGTCAGCGATGCCCTCTGTATCAATCTCTATTGTCCATCTCCCGACTCAACTGGACTGGGCTGTATCCACGCAATGAATTCAAATTACCTAACTTCTGTCTCTGTTCTGTCACTTACTAGCATTGTCACTCATGATCAGCGATGCCCTCTAGATTAATCTCGATCGTCCATGTCTTGAATCAACTGGACCGGTTGACAGAGATGAAGACGATTTTAGAGGAAATGTTACATTTTCGAGCTATTGCCGACAGCTCATGGCCTTCGCCCCTAAACATGGTCCGGAAGAAACATGGCTCGTGGAGGCTATGTAATGCTTACCAGGTTTATGTACTAGAAAAATCCCGGATAGGTATCTGGTACCATCGTAAAGGACAACAGGTGCATGCTGGCTAGCGCTAAGGTTTTGTAGCGTCCTTGACTATAAAAACGCATACAACCAGATACCAGTAGCGACTAGGATCATCCAAAAGGCTGTGGTGATCACGTCATTTGATGTGCTGAACTTTCGTTCATGCCTTTTGAGCTAAAAAAACGCCGTCCAGATGTGGCAATGTTTGATCGATAAGGTACTCAAAGATCTTAAATCTTTTTTCACATATTTGGACGTCATTTTGGTGTTCTCTCCTATCTCTCAAGTGAGTGAACATCTCTGTAAGGTATAACAATGGCAGTTTGACGATGCAGTAGTATTACATAAAAAAAACTGCGTGATTGGAAGACACAAGTTACCCTCCTAGGACATACAGTTTCAGCTGACGCCATATGCCTATTGGCACCAAAAGTTAAACCTTACAATATCTGCCCAAACCAGCAGATTATCATAAATTCCTGGGAATGGTAAATTTAATTTTTACCGACGTCATTTCCCAGCCACATCAGCTGTACAGAAACCACTCACGAATACACTGACACGCCACGACGCCACAGGTCACTAATCTGTTAAGTGGACACCAAGGATCGACAAAGCACTCCATGACGTCCACCTGACTATGGTCGTTGATGCGAGTCAGCTGGCAATTAGTGCAGTGCTCCACCAAAAATTAGATCAACACCGGAAACCACTGAATTTTTTCCTAAAGACTTGCTACCATCCTAACAGAAATGCAGTGTATTTGACAGCGAACTATTGCCATTATACGAAGCTGTCATGTGTTTGCCACGTCAAATGGAAGTTCGACCAGAAACCATTTGTACAGGTCGTAAACCCATTATAACTGCATTGAAGAAAGTAAGCGATAAGTGTTCACTTACACAGATTCAACATATTGTGCTCATAAGTCAGTATACGACGAACATTCGCCGAAAAAATAGTGGCTGATTGCTTTTCTTGTGCTTCTGGGGTGGTGGAGATTGTAGGCTATAAAGAACGTGCTGCAGAGCAGCCGAAGACGTGCAGTTACGACAGCTGTTAGACGCCTGCAGGGGTAAACATCAAATATATTTCTGTCTTCAAGCTGAAATTTCGGTCTAAAGTTTCCCGGTCCTGACCACGACCATACCTTTAGATAAAGGTCCGAAAGACAGCGTTTAACTGTGTCCATGGCTTATCTCACCTGGGGGCCAACACTACAATCAGACTACTTACGGACTCCTTTGTGTGGCCTTCTATGAAGAAAGACGCATACATGTAGTCACTCTCATGCGTTCCATGACAACAAAGTAAAGTGGGCCGTCAGGTGCACGCCGACATTGACATCTTTAAATGTGCACTAACTACATTCGCCAATGTTCATGTCGACCTGGTTGTTTCTCTTCCGCCAGTGGAGGGATACAATTATTGACTTACAGCAGCACACAGATGTACAAGGTGGGCATATCGGCTGAAACTACGGTGAAAACGTTTGTGTGTACACATATTGCATGTTTAGGGTGCGTTCTCTGCGTTACAATCGATCAGGGCCTGCAGATCGGATCCACGCTGTTCCGGGAACTGGCCAAACTGTGCATTTTTCAACATGACGATACAACCCGCTATCTCGCTGCTAGTAATAGTATGGGTAAGCTTGGCACAGAATCTTAAAGGCGTCGCTAATGTGCCACAAAGAAAAGTGGACGGTGGCACACCGCTTCATTCTATTAGGCCTTGAGATCACATGCAAACCAGACACTGGTGCACATGTGGCAAAGGTGGTTTATAGTGTGCCGCTATTAATTCAGTTGGAATACTTTGAGCCAGCAGCAATAAATGCTATACAAGCTCCTCTCGTCATGGCAGTCATCAGGTATTTGTAACCAAGACTAACGCGGTGCGTTCAATAAGTAATGCAACACTGTTTTTTCTAACGGCAAGCTTTATTCAGAATTCCCGTACACCATATTATTTCCCACTCTATCAGCTACAAAACCTTATTTCTCAATGTAATCTCCATTCAGGGTGATGGCCTTACGGCACCTCACTGGAAGGGCCTGTGTGCCCGCATGGTATCATTCTCCTGATCAACATCAGAGCCGACGTTTTGTTGCATAGGCAAGCTCCCATGACGAAGGTACTGCTTCTCACGGAGTACATCCTCATTGGACGAAACAGATGGAAGTTGAAAGGTGCGACATCTGGCCTTTGGAGTGAATGAGGAAGAACATCCCAATGAAGAACGGTTAGCTCCTCTCGGGTGCACAAGCTTGTGTGAGGCCTTGCGTTGTCACGGAGAAGGAGGACACACGGAAGTCGTTTCTTCAGTTTCCTGATCTTAGTACAATACAGTTCCGAGTTGATCGTTGCACCATGAGGAAGGACATCAAACAGAAGACCGTAGCCATTACTTTACGGTTGAGGGAGAGGCTTTGAGCTTTATCTTCGTAGAAAATGCGGTGTGACGCCACTCCATTGACAGCCGTTTCAAAGTGATGACTCCACGTTTCGTCGTCTGTAATTATGACCGACAAAAAATTGTCACGATCAGCAAATGGTTGAAATGGCTCTGAGCACTATGGGACTTAACTTCTGAGGTCATCAGTCCCATATAACTTAGAATTACTTAAGCCTATCTAACCTAAGGACATCTCACACATCCATGCCCGAGGCAGGATTCGAACCTGCGACCGCAGCGGTCGCGCGGTACTTGACTGTAGCGCCTAGAACAGCTCTGCCACTCCGGCCGGCGTCAAGATCAGCATCGTAGTGCGCAAGCAATTCCGCAGTTCCACACATGAGCTCCTTCATTGCTCTTTGTCGTCTTCTATGAGGCGGAGGGCAAACAAATGGTTAAATACCATTTAGTACCCCAACTGGTGGACGAGTGTATCAGCTCTACCAACGAGACGTCCAGTTGTGCAGCCACTTATCGGAATTTCAAGTAACTGCAGGGGCTGAAGCAGGAATATTCCTCGATGTCCCACAAAAAATTCCGCAGTTTTTCAACCGAAATAGGACAAGAAAAAAACTGTGTTGCATTACTTTCTGAACGCACCTTTTTGCTGGTCGTATGTGATGCTCCTTACGAACTGTCAGGTAGCCATTACAGTCACCACACACTGACTGTTCGCCGGTGTTGACAAGAAGCAGTCATACCACGGACATATTGTATAATGGCGCGCCACTGAAAGTATCAATTGAACGTGTCAAACCGGTGTGGATTTCACCTCCAACAATACTTGGCCGACATATCAAACCACAGCCAGTCCAGAACAACAGAATCATACTTCGCCGCCCCTGCGACACCCGACTCACACTGGAAATGGTAGGCGGGTCATGTTCAACTTTCAAGACATCCCAGAAGCTCCGCTTTGTTAAGGCGAGGGGAGGGGAGCGGAGAAGGAAGTTGGCGACCGTGTGGCAGTGATACTTTTTTGTGCATCGTAGGAGTAGCAGAAATGGCACGTGATTTCCCTCACATGCTTTGTATTTCTTACATTTACCGCTCCATAGAAGTTCCTATGTTTTAATTAGAAGTCCTGCCATCCTGTCCCTTCTACTTGTTAGTGTTTTCCATATATTCCTCACCTTTCCCATTGTTCGTAGAACCTCCTCATTTCTTACCTTATCAGTCCACCTAATGTTCAACATTCGTATGTAGCACCACGTCAGAAATTCTTCAATTCTCTTCTGCTCCCGTTTTCCCACAGTCTAACTCGCATTCGGGAGGACGACGGTTCAATCCCGTCTCCGGCCATTCTGATTTAGGTTTTCCGTGATTTCCCTAAATCATTTCAGGCAAATGCCGGGATGGTTCCTTTGAAAGGGCACGGCCGATTTCCTTCCCAATCCTTCCCTAAACCGAGCTTGCGCTCCGTCTCTAATGATCTCGTTGTCGACGGGACGTTAAACGCTACCCACCACCACCACCACCCACAGTCTAATTATTACTACCATACAATGCTATGCTCCAAGCGTACATATCAGAAATATCTTCCTCAAATTAAGGTCTATGTTTGATACTAGCAAATTCCTCTTCACCAGGAATGCCCTCTTTCCAGTGCTAGTCTGCTTTTTATGTCCTACTTCCATCGTCCGTGAAGGGTTAGTTTGTTTCCTACGTAACACAAATCCTTAACTTCAACTGCTTCGTCATTACCAGTCCTGATGTTAAGTTTTTCGCTGTTCTCGCATCTGCTACTACTTATTAGTTTCATCTCTCTGTGATTTACTCTCAGTCCATATTCTGTAACATTAGAATGCTCATTCCATTCGGCAGATCCTGTAATTCCTCTTCACTTTCACTCAGGATAGCAGCGAATCTTATTATTGATAGGTCTTCACCTTGAATTTTAAGTCCACTCTCGAACCCTTCTTTTGTATATTACCCGTCTCTCCCTACAGCTTACTCCTATTTCTCTCAGAATTTCGAACACCTCGCACCATTTTAAATTGTCGAACGCTTTTTCCAGGTCGACAAATCCAATGAACGTATCTTGATTCTTCTTTAGTAATGCTTCCATTATCATGCGGAACGTCAGAATTGCCTCTCTGGTGCCTTTATCTTTCCTTAAGCCAAACTGATCGTCATCTAAGTTATCCACAACTTTCTTTGCCATTCTTCTGTATATAACTCTTTGCAAAAAGTTGGATTCATGAACTGTTAAGAAGATTATGCGATAATTCAATCACTTTTCGGCCCTTTAAATCTTCTTATTTGTGTGGATGATGTTTTTTCGAAAGTCAGAGTCATACATTCTACGCATCCAACGTGACTAGTCGTTGTGTTGCCTATTTACACAATGGTGTTAAAAATTCCGATGGAATGTTATACATACCTTCTGCGTTATTCGATCTTAAGTCTTCCAAAGCACTTTTAAATTGTGGTTCTAATACTGGATTTCTTCTATATCGACTTCTGTTTCTTCTTCTATCACGTCATCAAAAAAGTCCTTCCCGTGATAGAGGCCTTCAATGTAAAATGCGGAATTTCCATTGCAGTCTTAGTGTTACCCCCTTTCTTGTAATTTCACCATGTAAGTAGGCTGTTTATGTTTTCTCTATGTAAGTAGGCTGTTTAGGTTTTTTTATTGGTAACGCCACCTCTGTATGAAAATCACTGGCTGTGCTGTGCGCAGTCTGTGTCTAGTTTGCATTGTTGTCTGCCATTGTAGTGTTGGGCAGCGGCAGCTGGATATGAACAGCGCGTAGCGTTGCGCAGTTGGAGGTGAGCCGCCAGCAGTGGTGGATGTGGGGAGAGAGATGGCGGAGTTTTGAAATTTGTCATGAACTGCTATATTTATATATGATGATATAAAGGTAAATACATTGTTTGTTCTCTATTAATATCTTTCATTTGCTAACTATCCCTATCAGTAGTTAGTGCCTTCAGTAGTTTGAATCTTTTATTTAGCTGGCAGTAGTGGCGCTCGCTGTATTGCAGTAGCTTGAGTAGCGAAGATTTTTGTGAGGTAAGTGATTTGTGAAAGGTATAGTTTACTGTTAGTCAGGGCCCATTCTTTTGTAGGGATTATTGAAAGTCAGATTGCGTTGCGCTAACAAAATATTGTGTGTCAGTTTAAGGACAGTCATGTGTAATTGTTAAAAAGGGGAAGTTTCAACCAATGTTTATTTTGTCTTTTTGATTGCTGAGTCAGTCCTTCCGACAGTTATTTCTTTTTCGGTTTTTCTCATTTTTCAAGCAGCCTTAGCTCGCCTGCGCTTCCTACTTATTTAATTCCAAAGTGACTTGCATTTCCGTATTCTTCAATTTCCCTGAACATTTTTTTACTTCTTTTTTTCATCGATCAACTGAAATATGTTTTTGCTACTTATGATTTCTTCGCAGTTACCGCCTTTGTACCTACATTTTTCTTTCCAACGTCCGCAATTCCTTTTTAGAGATGTCCATTCGTGGGCAACTGAACAGCCTATTGAGCTGTTGCTTTTTGCACCAATAGCCTCAGGGAGCTTCCAGTGTATCTATTTATTCCTTAGAACTTTCGTATCCTACTTCTTTGCACACTGATACTTCCTGACCAGTCTCCCCAACTTCAGCCTACTCTTAATCACTGATAAATTTTGATCTGAGACTGTATCTGGTCATGGGTACTCCCCATAATCCAGTATCCGATTTCGGATTCTGTGCCTGACTATGATGTAATCTAACGAAAATCTTTCCGTATCTTCCGACATTTTCCAAGCATGCTTCCTCCTCTTCTGATTCTTCAACAGATGATTCAGTATTAATAACTATATCTAGACTGATGTCCAGCATTTCCCTTTTCAGAATTTCTAGCTTCACTAGCAGGTTCAAACTTCTGAAATTATACATCCCGACCAGTGGAAGGTTATCTTTCGTTGATTATTCAGTCTTTTCTCATGGTCACCTCCCCCTTCGCAGTCCCCTCCCAGATATCCGAAGGGGGAACTATTCCTGACTCTTTTGCCGTTGGACATATCATCATGACACTTTTTCAGTAACCGGCAACATGACCTGTGAATACACATTGTGTGTCTTTAATTCAGTGGCTTCCATTGTGTTCTGTACTCATGCCGTTCATCATTGCTGATTCTTCCGTCTTTACGGACAGTTTCATACCTCAAGGGCAAGAATGTACTGTCTTAAAACTTCGCACTCATCAGTTGTTTCTGCACTGAAGAGTCTAGGCCTATAACGATGTTCCTTACCGACTAGAACCTTTTTAACATTAATAGGGTCCCTTTTGGGCTGGCGACAGGCATGGCAGTCTTGTTGCACCTATTGTATTCCCTCCTGGGACTTCAAGTTTGTTTACAATTTCTTGGACGATGTAGTCGTGTACCGAACCAGTCTTTCGGAGCATCTCGAACACACCCACCAAGCGTTTAGGCGCCTGACGGAAGCGGGTCTGACTGTTAATCCCACCGAAGCAACCTTGGCCCAAGACGAAATGTCCTTTTTGGGAAATATCGTGTCTCAAAAAGAGGTCTTCATTGACGTCGGTCGGACCCAGGCACCCAAACCTTTCATTCGTTTCTGGTCATCTATAGGTAGGGCGAATTTCTTCCTAAAGTTAATACCAGATTTCGCACAGATAGCAGCTCTTGTTAACCAATTACGTAGGATGAGTGAAAAATTTGTACGGAGTGAATCTCAACAAGCTACCTTTGAGGCATTAAAACTGGCTGTAAGCAAGGCATCGGTATTACGGAGCAATGATTTTAGTTGCTCATTTAACCCTTAAACCGACGCTTCCAATGTCGGGATCGCGGCTGTGCTGTTACAAGAGCAGGATACGGAGAGGCCTCTCGAGTAAGCCTCACTGACGTTGTCACCAGCTGAACTCTAATACTCAGAGTACCAATTGGAAGCTCTGGCCATGATATTAGGGGTAGAGAAATATAAGTTTTATTTGGGAAAGACGTCGGTTTCGCTTGGAAACCGACGAGCAGAGGAGAGTAAAGACTCCAGGTATCAGTTCGATGTTTGCCATACTAAAGGGTTAAAAAAGCAAACTGCCGATGTATTGAGCCGGATGTTTAAAGTAGACGATGTTGGTGAGAAGCCCGAGGCTAACGCACAGCTTTTATACAACATGGGAGTCCTGACTGAGAATCCGTCCCTGTTTGCCGATCTTAAAACGGAACAGCGACGAGACACTGAATAGCAGTGCGCTGGTGGGACTGTTCTGGGATATTCCCTGGAAAAGGGTTTCTTATGTTTCCCGTCCAGGATGTGAGAGGCATTCAAGTTATGTATACCCCAGAGCCTTATTACTTGTTTTTATAGATATTTCCAACAGTCTTTTGTTGTAGCTCATTTGGAGTTCCATAAAATGCGGCTTATAGTGAGGAAGAGGTTCACCTGGAGATGTCTGGGTCGAAATGTTCAGAGATTGGTCAGATGGCGCAAACAATGCAAGTTGGCTAAACCCAATATGGACCATTGGAGGGGTTTTCTGCGATCAACCTGCGAGTTCTAAGAAATGGACAAACTCTATATTGATTAATATGGCTCTCGCCCCATACTAAAGGAGAAACCGTTTTGCTTTGGTCGTGGTCGACGACTCCACTAGGTTTGTCTGGTTGATCCCTAGCAGTGACACCATCTTCGGTGTTAGAATTCAACATCTTGAGACAATTTTGACCAGTTTTGGATCTCAAAAACCATTAGTTAGTACTAATTAATCGGCCTTCACGTCTAAAGAATTCAAGCGAGTCTGTTTCGATCTAGACGTAGTGCGTGTAACTATGCCTTACTTGGGCGGCTGACCAGGCGGAGGTTCGAGTCCTCCCTCGGACATGGGTGTGTGTGTTTGTCCTTAGGATAATTAAGGTTAAGTAGTGTGTAAGCTTAGGGACTCATGGCCTTAGCAGTTAAGTCCCGTAAGATTTCACACACATTTTTTTCACACCTTACTATCTGCAGTAATCTTTTGCTGAAATAATAAACTCTAACTCGAAGTTAGTCCTGACTGCTTACCACTCAGTATACCAAAGGTGATGAGACCTGTTGCTGAATTGGCTGTCCTTTGCCTTCAGTACTGTCCATCAAGTAGCCCTTAAGGTCACATCTGTCAGGTTAATGCTCTCTTTTTCATTAAATTTTCCACTGGCCAATTTATGGCCGCTCAACAGTCTGCTCCTAGAGTGAGATCAAGAGAAAGTGGGAACCCGCCAGAAATAACATTAGACTGGTACATCGTCGGGATAAAGCCGGATATGTCGCTTAAGCAAAAGTTTGGCCTTTTATTAGAAATAATTAATGGAAACGTGACCAAATTCATCACAAGACGGAGCTTGTAATGCTACTGTAAATATAATACTGCCATTAATCTGTATATTTTAAAAACTTTTGTTCCGTAATAATTTTGAAAATTTAAGCAAATACTATAACGAGAGTAAGCTTTTGTTAAGTGTAGTTTATCTGTTTAAAAAACCTCTCTGACGTAGATGGTATAAATGTATTAAAACATATTTTGTAAATAATTACGTAATATTTCAAGAACAACTGTAATTAATTATGTCAATTTTGTATTTATATGCTGTCATGCAATTGTACTTGGTTCATATTTAGAGTTTTTGTAAGGAGCAGTGTAAACTGAAAAGGTGTAGGGATCATAGGTAGAACGGAACTCCGTTCTGTGGTGGAATGGAAAAGGTGGTGGGGCGCGCGAGTGAGAATTGGCGCGCAAGTGGCGCAGACAGTCGGTAGCTGCCCTGCAAGTGGTGAACACGCATTACGTTGGTCAAGGACTAGAGGCCACGAATTTACCTGCAAGACTGAGTTTTGGCCTCGGACTTTTCTACAAGATGGGCGCAGTACGACAATGAATTAATAGCTCAGAAATTTGCAATTTTATCGTCGCCACCAAGAGGAAGACAGAGCTACGTACATCAAGAGCCGTACCTGCGCAATACTACTAAGCAGCACCGCCTGACGACACCTTCGACATCAGTAACAGGCAAAGTACTTTATTTAGAAGTGTATCACAGTATGAACCATCCATCTTCAATCAGTGGAATATAAGTGTTAAATGTACCTTTGTGTTTAACCGTGATTTTTGCTATGTCATTTACCTCAGTAGGGTCCTTACCTAAACGAATTTATTCCGAGTATCCTGATGTTTATTGAAGCTTGAATAATAGTAAATTACTGGCAATAGTATTGTTTTGGTAGTAAATTCTGAAAATCATTATTAAATACTAAAGTTTGCACGTATCAGTTTAAGGGCCACCGCTTTGCGTGACCATGAGGATAAGTTTTCAATAGCATTTCTGAAAGTAAAGTAACATAATCGTTTAATTGCAACAATCTTAACAGTAATAGTTCGTGTTGCTTCTCCATGTCAAAGAAAGCCAGTCAAATATTGGTGTTAGTAAAACATCACCAAATAACAGTCCTAACGAAATGAAATTTAGTCGTGTTAAATAATAGTTTTGGTCATATGAATGATAGCTATAAGTTTAATATTTTTTTGTATCCTTGTTGAAACATACGTGCGTCTTCTTTAAATAATTACTGAAGTATAGTGATAAATTCCATAAGTAACAGAAAGTGGGATTAGTAGCACTTACTGCCAAGTGACCGGAGTAAATGGAAGTTAAGTGGTTGTGTTTAAATTACGTAGTAAGTGAAAGTAGCTATTTAGTCAGTGTCGAAAATTGACTTCATCTTTTTGTGTAGATACTGTGCTGCCGTCTTATTAAGCGAAAAAGTTTATTGTTATAACAGGCATTGTCTGATAAAAGGTTTCCAAAAGTAATTATTCTCACTGCTTTTTCCACAAACTGTATGATTCGGAGAAAAATAATTCGATACTTTACCATTAGGTTGAACACGGTTAAAATCTCTCTCCGAGTGTCGATGGTTTGGAGCGTTAGTGTTGCGTAATTTTGTGGTGGTGTTCCTGCCGCTACTTTCTACACAGTTCTGACATTCCGAATCACGAATCTTCCGTCTTTACAGTGGTAGATCTTAAACGTTCTGGTACCGTATTGACGAGAAAGCGAAAGTGCCGTTGCAAGCTTCACCATTAGTGGAACAATTGTCATTCTTTCAAGACAATTTTATAGTTGTGCTGTTATTAATTGCAGTAATTTTAGGGGCTGAAGTTTCCCTGAAAACGTTTTGGGGGCAAAGCCAAAACAGACAAGGCATCACCGAGAAATTCTTTCCCAGCTTCGTCGATCCTTATATAGTAAATGAGAGGCTTTCATTGGTTAAAGTTACGTTGAGGGATGTTAAAATGGGGTGAAGATCTTCGGTACCATATTAAAGGGGGGGGGACCCGTGGACAGCATCCCCAAGTCTTTAGGGAAAGGAAATTATTGGGAAATTCTTGTTACCTGCCGGACGCGCCCATTCCACTTTAAGGGGTGGGGTAGGGGGGTGCGGGGATTTGATCTGTAGAGCATTTTATTTATCTTTGACGCTGACTACTGTCGGCTCTTCCATTTGGAATGCCTTTTTTGTGGCGTGATTGGTTGCATGAAGCTCTAATGAAGCGGACCAGGGCTGTCATGACGTCGGTCGGACTTCAGCGAGGCTGAATAGAGAGTTACGGAGACGACCAGGAGACGGCTGTTCGCCGGTGTGCCGGTAATGGTGAGGCTATTGTGGCAGGGGCTGGCGGACAGCGCTGGAGTAGTGCGGGGTCGGTGTTGGCTTGGTGCAATGCAGAGCGGCGGCACAGCTTAGCGGGATTGCGTGGGCCGAGGCCTCTTTAGCGTACCGGAACTGGGGCTGCGTGCGCAGTGGAGGCTAATGCTGTCTGTGGGCGCTTCTACCTGGGCGCGGCTGTGTTATGGCCTGTGGCATCGCATGGTGCTTCCAGCCTTCGCTTTTGTCCCTGCCGCTTACACTCTTACTTACGGGCGAGCTGTTTGCTGCTGTAAGTACAGTGCACTGAACTATTAAGTTGTTGTCGGCCCGTTTCTTATCAAAAACCGTACCTTACTGTGATGACACTGTCTTACCTTCTAAAGTACTGCACATGCTTGGACCGGTTAGTTGCACTTGTTGATGAGGCCAGTCTTAACAGTTGCGCCCTCGAATTGGTTTGTCAGTGTTTGTCAGAGGGATGTACTATTTAAAGTCTTCTTGTGTGAAACCAGTATGAGTTCTAACTACCGGTAATTCTGGTGTTCGTACTTAAACCGCCTTTAATTTAGGAGTGTGACGTAAAGCAAACTGGTGTTACTTAGAGTAGCCTGTTTCTTAATAGCCTAGTGCTTCCGTGAGTTGTTCTTACGTGATTAAGCACTGATCCGCTGCCTCATCTGGCTGTGATAAAAAATGTAAATGCCGTGTGGTTAGGGCCTCCCGTCGGCTAGACCGTTCGCCTGCTGCAAGTCTTTCGAGATGATGCCGCTTCGGCGACTTGGATGTCGATGGGGATGAAATGATAATGATAAGGACAACACAACATCCAGTCCCTGAGCGGAGAAAATCTCAGCCCCAACAGGGAATCGAACCCGGGCCGTTAGGTATGACATTCCTTTCGCTGACCACTCAGCTACCAGGGGCGAACATTTAGTTGTGATTACCTAAGAGAGGCGGAATAGTTGCTTCATTATTTTCGCTTTCTTGTATGCCAGCTTAATCACAGAATGCAGTTACGTTAGTCATTTGAACCACAACAGCGGCCAATTTTGAGATTTATTTCAACAATAATTTTTTCTGGCTTTCACTGGTTGCTTAAATGGAAATTTTAGTGTCATATTGATGGTTCATAAAGCTTGATGGCTTGGTAAGTACCGTCACACTTGGCCGTAGATTTATTATTTTTTCATGTGTTGTAGAATGGGACTTATTTTGTTTGTTCCTGTCCGGTGCTGCCACCGGCGATGTCGCCATCCGCTACAGTCAATGTATTTGCTTGCTGTTGCGAGAGCGCTTTCTCTTCAAATTGTAGTTTGTAAGTCATAGTGTTTTAAAGTTAAGAGTTCGGGAATTTAGTTCATAATGGGCCCATCGGGCCAGCGGTTTGATAAAATAAACTGTTGCCTGAAAGATTTTCTACACAAAATTTCGATTAAATTAAAAAAAAATTGTGCTTTGCTTAATGTTCCCTTTTCGGGAGGGGGGGAGCGTTGTGTCTTATATGCTTGTGACACCTAAAATTTTTATTATTGAATTAAATTCTAAATTTAGTTTTGAAATATTAATCTGCATGCGATGCCGCTCAATTCGAATTTGTAGGTCTGTCCATGATTGCTAACTTGTCTTGAATTGCACACGATTATGGAGCCACCACCAATTTACACAGTGCCTTGTTGAGAACTTGAGTTTATGGCTCCGTGGGGTCTGCGCCACACTCGAAGTATAGCGTTAGCCCTCAGCAGCTGAAATCGGGACTCATCTGACCAGGCCACGGTTTTCCAGTGGTGTAGGGTCCAACCAATATGGTCACGAGCAATGGAGAGGGGCTGAAGGCGATGTTGCCGTGATAGCCAAAGCACTCGTGACGGTCGTCTGCTACCATAGCCCAAATTTCGCCTCACTGTCCTAACCGAACCGTTCGTCGTACGCCCCACAACACTGATTTCTGTGGCTATTTTGTGCAATGTTGCTTGTCTGTTAGCACTGCCAACTCTAAGCAAATGCCAGTGCTTTCGGTCGTTAAGTAAAGGCCGTCGGCCACTGCATTGTCCGTGGTGAGAGGTAATCGCTGAAATGTGGTATTCCCGGCACACTCCTGACACTGTGTATCGCGAATATCGAATTCCCTAACGATTTCCGAATTGGAATGTACCGTGCTCTAGCTCCAGCTACCAGTGCGCGTTCAAAGTCTGTTAATTCCGTTCATGCGGCCATAATAACGTCGGAAATCTTTTCACATGAATCACCCGTCAATGGACTGACATTTTACGTCTGAAAATCGGAAGGAATGACCCTAAGTAAATGAAGAATTATTACGAGAAGAAGCTAGCGATTTTCCATTTAGAATATAATAATGCCAATTTGGACCAATGGTCTAGGGGTAGCATCTTTGATTCACAGCCTAAACATCATCGGTCCCAGGTCCGAATCCCGCCGCTGCTTAAATGTTGATTAATAATCAGCATTGGCGGCCAAAGACATGCGGCATAAGAAGTCATCCTCATTCAGCCAACGGCCTTGTCAAAGAGGGCGAAGGAGTGAACAGAGCTTCAGCGTACTCTCTTGTCCTAGGGGTGGGAAACTGCCACTAAAGACGGAAGTATCAGCAATGATCAACGGCATGAGGATACAGAAGGAAATGGAAACCATTGCATGATAGACACATAAAGTGTGTCCACAGAACATGTGGCCTGTAATTGAAGAAGTGTCATGATAATGTCTCCTTTAACAAAAGATTCCGGAATAGTCCCCCTTCCGGATCTCCGGGAGGGGACTGCCAAGCGCGGGAGGCTACCAAGAGAAAAAGATCATCTAATCGACGAAATAATAACATTCTACGAGTCGGGACGTCGAATGTCCGAAGCTTGAACGTGGTAGGGAAAGTAGAAAGTCTGAAAAGGGAAATGCAGAGGCTCAATTTAGATATAGTAGGAGTCTGTGAAGTGAAGTGGAAAGAAGACAAGGATTTCTGGTCAGATGAGTATAGGGTAATATAAACAGCAGCAGAAAATGGTATAACGGGAGTAGGATTCCTTATGAACAGAAAGGTAGGGGGCAGAGAGTGTGCTACTGTAAACAGTTAAGTGATAGGGTTAACCTTTTCAGAATCGAGAGTACACCAACACCAACAACGATAGTTCAGGTATACATGCCGACGTCACAAGCTGAAGATGAAGAGATAGAGAAAGTGTATGAGGATAATGAAAGGGTAATACAGTATGTAAGGGGAGATGAAAATCTAGTAGTCAATGGGACTGGATTGCAGTTTTCGAGGAAGGAGTAGAAGAAAAAGTTACAGGAGAATATGGGCTAGGGACAAGCAGTTACAGAGGAGAAAGATGAATTGAGTTCCGTAATAAATTTCAGCTAGTAATAGCGAATACTCTGTTCAGGAATCACAAGAGGAGGAGGTATATTTGGAAAAGGCCAGGTGATACGGAAAGATTTCAGTTGGATTACATCATGGTCAGACAGAAATTCCGAAATCAGATACTAGATTGTAAGGCGTACCCAGGAGCAGATAAAGATTCAGACTACAACATAGTAGTGATGAAGAGTACCCTGAAGTTTAAGACATTAGTCAGGAAGAATCAATACGCAGAGAAGTGGGATACGGAAGTACTAAGGAATGACGAGATAAGCTAGAAGTTCTCTAAGGCTATAGATACAGCAATAAGGAATAGTTCAGTTGAAGGACGATCACAGAAGTAGAGAAGGAAAACATACGTACGAAGAAGGTAACTGCGAAGAAAGCATGGGTAGCAGAAGAAATATTTCAATTGATCCATGAAAGGACGAAGTACAAAAATGTTCCGTAAAACTCAGGAATAGATAAATACAAGCTCCTGGGGAATAAAACAAATAGGAAGTGCAGGGAAGATGAGACGAAACGGCTGCAGGTAAAATGTGAAAACATCGAATAGGAAATGATTGTCGGAAGGACAGGCTCAGCATACAGAAAAGTCAAAACAATCTTCGGTGACATTAAAAGCAAGGGTGATAAGATTTCAACGGGAATTCCACTGTTAAATGCAGAGGGGTGAGCGGATAGGTGGAAAGAATACATCGAAAGCCTCTATAAGCGAGAAGATTTGTTTGATGTGATAGAAGAATAAACAGGAGTTGATTTAGATGAGCTAGGGGATCCAGTATTAGAATCATAATTTAAAAGAGCTTTGGAGGATTTAAGATCAAATAATGCAGTAGGGATAGATAACATTTCATCAGAATTTCTAACATCATTGGGGGAAGTGGCAACAAAACAACTATTCACGTTGGTGTATAGAATGTATGAGTCTGGCGACATTCCATCTGACTTTTGGAAAAGCATCATCGACACAATTCCGAAGACAGCAAGAGCTGACAAGTGCGAGCGTTACTGCATTGTCAGCTTAACAGCTCATGCATCCGATTTGCTGACAAGAATAATACACAGAAGAATTGAAAGGAAAATTGAGGATGCGCTAGATGACGATCAGTTTCTCTTTAGGAAAGGTAAAGGCAGGAGAGAGGCAAATCTGACGTTGCGGTTAATAATGTAAGCAAGACGAAAGAAAAATCAAGACACGTACATAGGATTTGTCCACCTGGAAAAAGTGTCGATAATGTAAAATGGTGCAAGATGTTCCAAATTCTGAAAAAATTAGGGGTAAGATATAGGGAGAGATTGGTTACTTACAATATGAACAACAGCCAAGAGGGAAGAATAAGAGTGGATGACCAAGAACTAAGTGCTCATACTAAAATGTGTGTAAGGCAAGGATGAAGCCTTTAGCCACTACTGTTCAATCTGTACATCGAGGAAGCAATGATGGATATAAAAGGAAGGTTCAGGAGTTGAATTAAAATTCAAAATTAAACGATATCAGTGATACGATTGACTGATGACATTGCTATTGTCAGTGAAAATGAAGAAGAATTACGTGATCTGCTGAACGGAATGAACAGTCTAATTAGTACAGAGCATGGACTGAGGGTAAGTCGAAGAAAGACGAAGGTAATGAGAAGTATTAGAAATGAGAACAGCGAGAAACTTAACATCACGATTGATAGTCACGAAGTAAATGAAGTTGAGGAATTCTCCTACCTAAGCAGTAAAATTACCAATGACGGACGGAGCAAGGAGGACATCAAAAGCAGACTAGCAATAGTAAGCCAAGAGAAGTCTACTATTATCAAATATTGGCCTTAATTTGAAGAAGAAATTTCTGAGAATGTACGTGTGGAGTACAGCATTGTATGATAGTGAAACATGGACTCTTGGAAAACCGGAACAGTAGAGTATCGACGCATTTAAGATGTGGTGCTGCAGACGAATGTTGAAAATTAGGTGGACTGATAAGGTGAGGAATGAGGAGAATGGGAGCAGAATAGGAGAGGAAAGGAATATGTGGAAAACACATGGTGATAGGACATCTGTTAAGAGATGAAGGAATGACTTCCATGGTACTAGAGAGAACTGTAGAGGGCCAAAACTGTAGAAGAAGATAGAGATTGGAATGTATCCAGCAAATAATTGAGGACCGAAGTTGCATGTGCTACTGTGACATGAAGAGGTTAACACAGGAGAGGAATTCGTGGCGGGGGGTATCGAACCAGTCAGAAGACTAATGACAAAAAAAAAAAAAGAATGGAAATCATGGTGTAGAATAGTGAAATTGTTGAAAGGAAAGAGCTCTCTGGCACCAACTACAGGTTAGAAACCGCACGATGGCCACGTGGCGCTACCGAGAGGGAAAACCAATGTGTTCAGCGCATGGCATTAGCGCATCGTACTGCACCTGCAACAGCGATCTGAGCAGCAGCTGACACCACAGTGCCACAACGATCTGATACAAACTGGTTACTTCAAGACATTGCCGAGCCAGACGCCCTCTAGCGTGCAATACACTGACAGCAAATAGCCGCTATGTGCGACTTTAGTTGTGTCAAGCGAGAGTTCTTCAGAGGGTACGCTAGACACACTGGACCTACACTTAGAGTAACCGTCTGAGTTGCGATTTCATATGACAACAGAAGCACTCCCATGGTTATCCCACGCGTTCTGACTGCAAATTTGTACTTCAGTCTGTTAATTCGACCTTCCAAGGGGTGTTTTCCAACAGTGTAACGCTCGACCACAAGTATCCTATACACAGTGTCGACATGTTGCCTTAGCCTTCTCGATTACCAGATCTGTCACCAATCGAGTTCATACAGCATATCGGACGACACTCCAGCGTCACCCACAAACAGCACTAACCGTCCCTGTATTGACAGACCAACTGCAACAGGCATGCAACTGCATCCCACAAACTGACATCTGGCTCCTGTACAACACAATGCATGCACGTTTGCATGCTTGCACTCAACATTCTGGCGGTTACACCAGTTATTAATGTATCAGCGTTTCACATGTACAATGGCTTATCTCGCGATTACGTAAACCTGTCATCTTACAACGTTAATCACTTAAATATGTTACCTACACAAATGTGTTCCTGAAATTTCATTACTTTAAATTAATTTTTTTTTGGTGTCGCGTTTTTTCGTCTTCATATAAAAACGCAGTGCGCTGCTCGTGGTCTCGCCGTAGCGTTCTCGCTTCCCGAGCACGGGGTCCCGGGTTCGATTCCCGGCGGGTTCAGGGATTTTTCCTGCCTCGAGATAACTGGGTGTTGTTGTGTCGTCTTCATCATCATCATTCATCCCCATCACGGTCGGAGGAAGGCAATGGCAAACTACTTCCACTAGAACCATGCCTAGTAAAGCGGTGCGGGTCTCCCGCATCGTTCGCTTACGCTCTGTAAAGAAGCATGGGAATTCATTTTTTTCCATAAAAACACAGAGACTTCGAAATAAATGTACTTCATGCGTAACAGAACAAAGACATATTGGTATTTTAAAATAGACCCTCGAATTAGTTTAATTCCCTAGAAAGTTACAAGCCTCTTGAGAATGATTTTATTTTAGATTTTAATTTCAATAGTTTCTTTCATAATTTTTTAAAAAAGTATTTTAATCTAAATCAAAATAAAAAGAAAGGACGAAGTTAAGTGTTTAACGTCCCGTCGACAACGAGGTTGAAAGAGAGAGAAAGGGCAAAGAACAGAATAAGGAAGAACAGCAATGGAAATCGGTCGTGCTCTGTCAAAGGAATCATCCCAGTAATCTCCTTAATCGATTTAGGATAATAACCGAAAACCTGAATTGACCGATTTGCCATGTCGATTGTCGAGAAGTTTTCGCCATAATTGTGATTGAAGTTGCGAATTTGATAAATGTGCTCAACTTCTGTAGCATCGATATAACCACATTCTTTGTGAGTCTGTTCTTGAGACCACAAATGTTGGTGATTAGACAGTCTGAGAATATACTCGGTCTGAAAAGGATGAAAGCTGGTCTGTCGTGTAGTGGAGGCATCATTATCTAAAATGGAATTTCTAATAATATAAAAAAAAAACACCCGTCAGGACCATCCGACCGCCGTGTCATCCTCAGTGGAGGGTAGGGTTAGAGGGGGCATGGGGTCAGGACACCGCTCTCCCGGTCGTGATGATGGTATTATTGACCGAAGCCGCTACTATTCGGTCGAGTAGCTCCTCAATTGGCATTACGAGGCTGCGTGCACCCGGAAAAATGGTGGCAACGCATGGCGTCCTGGATGGTCACCCATCCAAGTGACGACCACGCCCGACAGCGCTTAACTTTAGTGATCTCTCGGGAAGCGGTGTATGCACTGCGGCAAGGCCGTTTTCCATTTTTGATAATATGTTTTCGAGAAATATTGAAGATGTTGGACATATATTAATGGAAGAATTACAAGCTCAAGTATTAAGGTAACCCAGTTTTTTTATATATTTGTAATTGTGTAGTTTCTTATTGTTAGGACGTTTCGTATGGCTGAAGTTTGTAGTAAAAATTGTATAGTGCAACATAAGTGTTATGGAAAGTAATTTTTGACAGTAGAGTTGTTAGGAAATATTTTCTTCACGTGTCTAGGTGTGTGAACGTCATGGAAATGTGTGCTGTTGCCACGGTCTCGTGGAGCATAATTTAATCTGGAGTCTTTATTCTCACTTGTCAGACGTTAAGTTTAGTTCCTCATTTTTCATTCGTTGCCTTACGAATGTGTTTGTATACTCGCATAGTATATGACGCTTTGTGTGCAGCAGAAGCATTTTGTGAAAATTGGTAAGATACCGTGTTGCATTCCACATTGCAAGTACGAAAAATGAAATCTGTTTTCCGACAGTGAGATCACTATTCCTAATAGCAGCAGGTTGCAGAACAGACGAGCGTTCCGTACGCACAGGAAGGCCAACAAATTGAATTATCAAAATTCATGTCCACTGTAAGTTACAGTGACTGTCGGAATGTATTTGTGACAATATAAAGGCTTAATACCAGTAGAGGATCTCAGTAAAGTGCTCTCTTGTGAGTTGTCAAGCAGTTTTTGAACCGTAACATATCTCTGAAACGATTAGTGTGTCGGCTCTTTCTCGTGCTCGTACCTTGCCGTGGTGCAGTTGGTCACGATGGCCTATTTAGACGCGCGCGCAACGATTCAAACAGGGTGGTCTCCAGCGAGGTTGGAGGGAGTTACGAGCTCGTCCGGCAGAGGACAGTACTCTCGTGTACCGAGTGTGATACGACTGCGGTGACGGCGGCGGGCAGTCACGCCTGGAGCAGCGAGGGGTGGAGCGACACGGCTGACTGGATCGGCTCGGCGAGGCCTCATTGTCGTAGCGGAACTGCGGTTAGCGGCGTGCGCAGTGGAAGCCGCTGCTGTCCGTCGGCGATTAAGGCCTGGGTGTGCCTGTGTCCTGTCCTGTGGCATCACGCAGTATCTTCAACCCTCATGCTGCTATTATTGACGGCATTCTTTCTGCTGGTGAGCAATTTTCTCTGCTCCGAAATCAGAAGTTGATGGCGGCTATTTTTCTGGTGGAAACCGTTCCATGTTGTGATTGCACTGCTTTAATTTCTGGCTCACCAGCGACCGAGTTCTGCCCCTTCCATAATGATATTCGTATTTAAATCAGTGTGTTCATGTTTCTGTGGTTGTGCCAGGCACGTACCATATAAAATCTTTTAATGTGAAGCCAATGAATAAACGAGATATACCTGGTATTTCGTTAGTGATTCTTAAACTACATTCAGTTTAGATTGTGCCATTATAAACACGGAAATTTTCCAATTTTTCTGCTGAACGTTACTGGTGTTCGGTTGTTAAGCCTTCTAATCGTCCCGTGCTTCTATAACTTTATATGACGGTAGTATCTGTTCCCGAAAGAACAGTTACCATGGATGACCATGCAGCTTTGCTAGAAATGAAATGATAATTAAATGGACACCCTAGCTGCAAACAGGCGTTGATGTACTTCATTTGGGACATGTTGAAAATGTGTGCCCCGACCGGGAATGTGGGTCTCACGGTGAGCGTGCAAGGGATAAGTCCATGCAGGCGCACTCTCCTCCAATAATGAGTTTTTGCCGGCACGGTAGCTCAGAGTGTTCGGTCAGAGAGCTGCTAGGCCTCTGTAATAAAAGACTGTGTGGAACGATCAGCAAACGAACTTCAACGGATGTCATGTGACGTCCGCAACGACCGAACACAACGATCAACAATGAACAAAATGAAAAAAAAAGATGGATAGAGCGTTTGCCATGTAAGCAGGAGATCCCGGGTTCGAGTGCTGGTCGGGGCACACATTTTAAACATGTCCTCAATGAAGTACATCAACGCCTGTTTGCAGCTAGGGTGTACATTTAATTATCATTTTACTTCTATAACTTATATTGTGTAATTAAATACTAATATGTTGTCAGTGTACACTGTGGTTATATGAAGAGAAACTAGTGATACTTATTTGAATCTTGGTATTTATGAGCCACAGCTTTACCGAACTATTCATTCCTCTGATCGATTAAAAAATGGCTCTGAGCACTATGGGACTTAACATCTATGGTTATCAGTCCCCTAGAACTCAGAACTACTTAAACCTAACTAACCTAAGGACAGCACACAACACCCAGCCAGCACGAGGCAGAGAAAATCCCTGACCCCGCCGGGAATCGAACCCGGGAACCCGGGCGTGGGAAGTGAGAACGCTACCGCACGACCTCGAGATGCGGGCTCTGATCGATTAATTCAGTGTTTGTTACTTTAATTTAGTGCTACGTAAAAGGCTCACGGCTTCAGTGTAATCACAACACTTGGCTACAAATTCATTAGTTTTTCTACATATTGTAGAATGTAACTTGTTTGTCTGTATCGCTCGGGATTACCTTAGGTGCTGCCGCTGTCGGGCGCAGTCAGTGGGTCCTACACTTTAGTTGTAAATTATGCTACTTTAAGTAAGAGGAAATAGAGGGTACTGAACTACCGGGCCCATCAGGCTGGAGAATAGACAAACCAAATTTACTGTTTGAAGAATTTTGTATATTTCTATTTTTCTCTAAAACAAGTTTGTTTAAATGTTGTAAAACTGTCTTGCTTAAAGTCCGCTGGACAAGGTATTGGTTGTATCCTTGTAGTATTTAATTTGTTTTATGGAATTACGATGTTTGAATCTGAAGTTTACATTTAGTTGAGATATAATTTCTCTAGAAGTGCCTAGAATTGATTTTGTTTCATATTGAGGCACTCATAGACAAACATTCTGTTTTTTCGGAAGAACTTACGTTTATAACTACTGTATGTCTCCAATCTATAAATGCAATATACTGTCTGCTTCAGTTGCTCACTTTGTTACATTTTATGTAAATAAAGTTTACCGGCTCAGAACCGATTACTGTAGGGAGAATGTCTGTGCCGATATCAGTGCGCATTGCTGTTATGCTGTTACGTTGTGGTAAATAAACTTCGATGCTGAGAATCCTCTATGGACTTGGCCCTTTCACAACCCGCAACCTTGAGACTGACGAAAATATATCAGTCTTATGAGAAAGTCACTTGCATTAAATTTTATGTTCATTTGCCGCGTGATTAGAATAACAGTTCTGTTACAGCGCTTGTTTGCAATGCTAAAGACAAAGATAATCAATATTCAGGGCCAACATTTTAGTCTGTATGGTTTTGTTTTGCAGTTGGATAGCATATGTAAATATCATTGAAAACCGATTGCTTTCTCGTAGGCGAATTGTTCAATGCACTGGCTGGTGTGAATTTCGCACCGTGTAGCGCGCGCTTCACGTATTTCCAGTTAAAATTAAATTGCCCTGCCCTGAGATTTACGTGCTTCGATATCAAAATAAGTTTTGCAACTTTTACGTCCTCCAAAAAACGAGTCCAACGTACTAACCACTGCGCTGTCTTACTCGGTTATTATCGAAATCATACTGAATCTTGTATACGAGTTGTTCTGTCTCAACAGTCAACGCAAGCGAGCATAAAATATTTCCCCAAATTTACAACACATTGCGATATGGATTTGTGTTTATTCGCATTTCTCCTATGGTCCTTGAAGTCCTGATTTCGCAGGACAGAGCGGATCAGGCTGTGGAAAGGGGCCAAGGTCAATTACTGTTTAGTTATTCAAGAACACACACAACTTTATTCCTCAATCCAATGCTCAGTTTTCTCTTTAAGACATCAAGGATTAATTCATGGCTGTGGGTCCAAGTAAGTTCTGCAGAATAAGTTTAAATGATTCCTTTTAAAACAGCAGGATTTAGAGTAACGGCTGAAGGCCTTACATAAGTAAAATTGCAATATCTTCTCGGCTAAAGGCAGAAATAATTCAGATCAGCTAAGGAAATTCTTTAAAAGCCAAGCATTTACAAATTTCGGCTAAGGCCATATTAAGGAAAATTCAAATTAATTCTTTGGCTGAAAGGCCATTAAAAAGTGTTTTACATAATAAAGAGAGGCTTTAAAGATAAGCCTTTACACAGTACAACAGAAAAATCATCTTAAGGAAACTTGAATTATCTTGTCGGCAGAAGGCCCAAACAATTACTCAAGAATAATTAAAGAGCACCTTAAGATAAACATTTACAGAACACGGCTGCTGAAGGCTGTTTCAAAAATTCAAGTTAATTAAAGATTTAATTCAAGTCACAGATTCTGAAGCAAACGCGGCTGAAGGCCTAAAAACAGCGCAACAAGAATTTTAAATAAAAGACGGCTGAAAGCCTAATCTTAAAATAGTTGTCGTGAAGATCGGCTGAAGGCCATATACTAAACATAAACAGACAATATTAATAAACGGCTGAAGGCATGGCACAGTACCTGCGACCACATAAAACGACTATCACTAACAACAAAGTTGTGCTCAGAAGTGTTTCAAGAGTCGGCCTGAGGAGGAAAACTAAACAATCGGCTGAAGAACCAACCAACAATCTAATCAATTCCCTCTGTCGCAACCGACCAACTGCCTATTCCAGTACGCAGACAGCTGTCATGTGCTCAGTGGAAATCACAGAAGCTACACACAGTTCGACGTAAACACACTTGCACAAGAACTCGAAAAATCGTAAAAGCAATCACTGTGGAGCAACAAGGTCGAATCAATTCGACACACAGAGAGTTTCCACAAGCGATCGGCGACCAAATACAAGTCGTCCGATGAGGCGACCGACCGAACGACCAACCCCGTTCGTTCCCACTCAAGTTACGTGTCGGCGACGGTCGGGCGACTCCTGGCTGTCCGAATCTGACTGCAGCTCCAACCCGACTCAACTCCATGTCCGTTCAGAACTTGGAGACATGGCAGCCAGGGCACTCTGGCTCGGACTCATCCATGCAGAGGTAACTATTGCCCACTGGCTACGACATCGCTGCACAAGGGAGGAACCGACCCACGTCCGGCAAGATGACCAAGTGACGAGGCCCAGAAACGGTCAAAAGACCGAATACACGTCGCCCGATAAGACGACCAACCGAACGACCAACCAACGGACGTCCCAATTCAATCTCCTTCCGTCGGATAGTGTGTGTGTTTCGCCAGCAGCCGGCGAGCACTGGCTGTCCGCACCTCACTGACACTCCCTCCCCGACTTCACTGCTGCTGCCTCCGGACTGAACTCTCACAGAAGACGACCCGGAAATACTAGCGGTCGCTCCAGAAATTGTGCGACAGTGCACTTATCGATAAGCGCTGCTGCTGCCACTCTCGGGCCAGAAAACTAGCAACCTAGTGACGCCAGGAAATCGAATTAAAAGAAAAAACGAGGCGACAGAACCACAAAGACAAGATGACGAGCAATAAACGACATGACCGCAAGCCTTATCATAGTCCTTTTCATAGGTTGGAAGTGAGGACTGTCGCGAATCGACCTAACGCAACACATTTCATACGTGCTTGTCTTTGGCTAGGTGGTGTCCACGGAAGGCTTCTAACAAGGGAACCTCCCCATCGCACCCCCCCCCCCCCCCTCAGATTTAGTTATAAGTTGGCACAGTGGATAGGCCTTGATAAACTGAACACAGATCAATTGAGAAAACAGGAAGAAGTTGTGTGGAACTGTGAAAAAATAAGCAAATATACAAACTGAGTAGTCCATGTGCCATATAGGCAATAACAAGGAGAACGTGAGCTCAGGAGCGCCGTGGTCCCGTGGTAGCGTGAGCAGCTGCAGAAGGAGAGGTTCTTGGTTCAAGTCTTCCCACGAGTGAAAATTTTACTTTCTTTATTTTTGCATAGTTATTATCTGTCCGTTCGTTCATTGACGTCCCTGTTCACTGTAATATGTTTAGTGTCTGTGTTTTGCGACCGTGCGATTAGTAGACGAAAGGACGTGCCTCTCCAATCGGAACCGAAAACATTTGATCGCAAGGTCATAGGTCAAACGATTCCTCCACAGGAAAACACATCTGATATATTCTGTACGACAATGGTGACGGCATGTGTGTCACATGACAGGAATATGTTGTCGACCCACCTAACTTGTATACTTTGCGAATGGGTAAAAAGATTCTTCTACCTTGCCCGATTTAGGTTTTCTTGTGGATGTGATAATCACTCCCAAAAAAGTGATGAAAACACAAGAGTTTGTCACATAAACTGAAAATAAAAAATTAAAGTTTTCTCTCGATGGAAGATTTGAACCAAGGACTTTTCGTTCCGCAGCTGCTCACGTTAGCACGAGACCACGGCGCTCCTGCGATCCCAGTGTCCTTGATGTTGCCTATCTTCCCATGAACTACTCAGTTTGTATATTTTGCTTATTTTTTCACAGTTCCACACAACTTCTTCCTGTTTTCTCAATTGATCTGTGTTCAGTTTTTCAAGGCCTATCCACTGTGCCAACATATAACTAAATCTGAGGGGGGTGCGATGGGGAGGTTCCCTTGTAAGAGGTCTCTGGCGAGCTAGTTCCCGCGCGGACAGTTCGTCGAGGAGCCAGGTAGGGCCTAGCAGGTAAGCTTGTGGACCGTGCGGAGCATCTGGGAGTCTGAGGTTGGTGGATGTGCTTTCGACGACGGACGCGCGGACGGTGTTTCGCCGTAGCTGGTGGTACAACGGGAAGAGGGGCCTTCTCCACAGAGGCCTAAGCACTGTGCAGCAAATCGCCGTCTGTGCCAGAGCTCCACTCTACGTACCGACACGGGATAACGTGCTGCATGTTGACGTATCTTCTTTATTACCTGGTGCGGAGCTTCTGAAGTCGTTGCTTACATTCAGCAATGCGGCAGCGCTGTTCTAACTGCGAATACGGTATGTCATGCCAGCCGCATGTCTTCCGAAGTGCACCAACTGAACTAATGGTCGTTAATAGGACGGCCCTCTGAGAGACTCCAATACCGGCTAATTATCATCTTGCTATTTAAATCATTTGATTTCTTGGACACGGTTCAGCCTCCTTTGGTAAGATTTCCTCCTAATAACTAGCTTGCTGTTTATTGCATCGTTCCTTTGGCGAGAGAAGTGAATAAGGACATACGACCTTATATTCAGTAATTTTGCCGTTGTGGACGGTGCAAAATTTTCGTGTGACTCTCAACGTTCCATCTGTTATATGCGGGTGCTTTCTCCTTGTGGTGTTGGCGCAGCCAGGGCTCGCTAAGCTATTTTATTAATCCCGCAATTGCAGATTTGCAACCAGAAATTTTCTGCTTCTTTCAAATTCAGCAAAATTGTGTTAACTTACTATAGTTCTCTTTTATATCACCTGGTACCAGGAATTCTTTCCTTGTCATTTCTTCTATTGGAAAACAGAGCGGTATTGAAGGAAGGGTGAGCAGCTGATCCCTAAATCTAATCCGCATAGTGTTAGATTCAACTATTTGTTGCCATGCTATATTGCGTGTGTTAATTTATTGTGTTCGTAATAATAGCCTTGTGTATGTTTTAGAAGCTGTTCATTTGGGGTACATGGCCGTGTTCTTGTGAAGTGTCACGGGTTCTGCCGCTGGTTCGAAACGCTTGCAAGCCAGGCGATTGCTCAGAGTAGCCTTGAACGACCTGTGACAGAAGCCAGAACAACAGGGGACTGACCTACTATAACATGCATTGATACTTTGAAATGGTGCATTGATAGTGGCTTGCCACTATCCGATACCTAGATTTGCCGAATGAAACCTGCTAGAAAAGGACGAATGATTACTGTACTCATCATTTGGAAGTCTTATCACAGTCGTTGAGTGCGCCCACGTTCCTCATGGAAGGTAAAATGTAAATGTCGTGTGACTAGGGCCTCCCGTCGGGTAGGCCGTTCGCCGGGTGCAAGTCTTTCGATCTGACTCCACTTCGGCGACTTGCGCGTCGATGGGGATGAAATGACGATGATTAGGACTACACAACACCCAGTCTCTGAGCGGAGAAAATGTCCGACCCTGCCTGGAACCGAACCCGGGCCCTCAGGATTGACATTCTGTCGCGTTGACCCATTTTTTAATTTTTAATTTTTATTTTTTATTTTTCTTTTTAAACCGCTCAGTCTCAGCTACCGTGGGCGGACAGTCGAAGGTAACCTGATATTTTGTAAAAGCTTCCCCTTCAAATTTCTTGTTGCAGTTGTTTTACATATATTTGCTTAAAAATTCTTGAAATTGATGTAAATGTCACTGGATGTGTCCAGTTAACGTTCAGTTGAGTGTTGTTGTGAGTTTACGCAAATTATTTATCACACTACCGAAAGGTTTTAAGTGTTGTTAGGTTTTATTTGATAGCTTACACCATTCAGATTATGTAACTTTACTCTCAAATGCTCACTGGTGTAAAGTATATTTGCTTAATTTCATCATATCTAATTGGCTACTACAACCTTTGATTCTTGGGGACATCGTATTTAAGTTTGCTGATTTTATTAATTATGTGAAATTTTGTAAGTTTAACAAATCGTAGTTCGAATGTGCATTAACGAATGACTTTAATCCCCATTTGCCCAGGCCCTCCTTGAACTTCCTAATGGAAGCATGTGGAGACGTCTCGGGAAGAACTGCCATCTTTGTGCAATAATGTAAAACACTTCGTTGTTCGTGCGAGCTACGATAGATTGTCGCTGGAAGGGGTCAATTTCGGTAGAGAAGATTCAAATTCGGTGGCCTTTCTTCTGTCGAGTGAAGTGAACTGATTCTCATTTTCGTGTTCGCTTATTCTTTCAACTATCATTTTGCATTTATGTGACGCTCTAATAAGGTTATGGCGCCGTGAAGGTATTATTTCTATCTTTATCCTATCATTGCGTTTTCTGTGCTGTAAGATGAACAAGCATCTGGGAAGGTTTTGTTTTACTAAGCGGAATTACGTGGGAAATCAGGGAATGAAATATCGAGATGAGACACAGCGGCGAATTTCTCGATGTGATTTCATGCGGATTATTACTCCGCAGAGCAGATGGAGCGGCATACTGGGAGCAGAAGGATTCTCGAGAATTCACGTCTAGAATTCTGTGGAATGAGGTTACTGTGTACATGCGCCAGTTTGAGTGAGCACTGCACTTTCTGGTGATCTCCGGCAGCATGAATATCAAGTCTTATTTATGTTTAACACTGACGATGGTAGATAGCCTTTTTCTGAACCTGTTCATCTAACACAGTATAACCCACCTACATCTCCGGTAATTAGGCGTTTCTATATATGACCGTGCACCTGAAGTCTCTAATCTACGGGAAAAGGCATCTACTCCGAAGAATAATGCAAAACCAAGAAAAGCAGATGAAGTTATAACCAAACCGCCACTGCTTGGCATTTCAGCAATGACGATTAGAAACAAAGTTCGGTTAACTTTATATATTTTTAATTATGTAAACTAGTTTTTCATTAACAGTAGTTAGTTGAAAATTTGGAAGAAAGGTTTTCAAAGTGTGTTACGAGACATAATCAACGCTCACCAGTTCCTCAGTGGAACAAGAATAATTAAATTAAAACTGAATTTTAAACTCGTTAGCAATCTTACGAAAGAACAGTTATTGGCGTCATGACGTAGAGACACTCATTCAATATTTCACACCTCACAGGTCACAGTTGTCAGATAATAATCAAATAGCAAACACACCACATATCATATTAATTTTCAAAGATCGATTAAAGTAAGATTGTTTACTGGCCGTGGACAGAAACTTTTTGTTACGTTACTAACCGTAATACTGACCGTCATAATTGTAGGAAGTAGAAAGATTGTTGGAATTTAGCAGTTACTTTGACATTTCTTTGTAATAAAAGTTACAAATTATGCCACAAGCGACACATTTGAACTGTGCTTTGACGATGAATTTCAGTGTCCAAGTTACGCGAAGTTTTACTACCAATTTCTTATGGACGTTACTCTATTTTCAGAAAATAAATTAATACTGGATTTTGCATCATTCTATTTCTGATATTATTCATACTACAACGAAAGATTTCATTATTACATAGTTTTTTAAAAGTCGGAAAAAATATGTTTTGATAATCTACTAAATTAATGTTTACTTCATTTTCAGTTCATTTTCTGATTATCTCGGTTCATACAAACGTATAGGATGGATATTATTTGGCCGGCCAGGGTGGACGAGCGGTTCTAGGTGCTACAGTCTGGAACCGCGCGACCGCTCCGGTCGCAGGTTCGAATCCTGCCTCGGGCATGGATGTGTGTGATGTCCTTAGGGTAGTTAGGTTTAATTAGTTCTAAGTTCTAGGGGACTGATGACCTTAGAAGTTAAGTCCCATAGTGTTCAGAGCCATTTGAACCATTTTTTTTTTTTTGTATTATTTGGATAATGACTTAGGTAAATTATTAACCTGACAATGTGCACGAAAATAATTTTATTTAAGGAATAAAATTCCAACTACGGTGGTCAGTCTATTACACTTCTAGTTATAAAAAGTTTAGATCTTACTTCACTTCATGATGTCGTTGGTTTCTCAAGTGGCTTCATTTAGCGGTAAACAGGGCACAGGTTGATCTTCTTGCCATACCATAGACAATAACAAGGGCCCACAGTATTCTTGATGGTATGTGAATTAATCTTTCTGCATTTGTACTGTGCCCAATAAATTCCATAGCTTGCCCATATTAAACATCCCCCAAACCAACCATTACAGTTTTCACTGCTCCGCACTTCGGAAACAGACTTTTTGTCTCCGCACTTCTGCATAGCCACACCGGCGAATATGCACAACCAACGACACCAATCGTCTCCTCGCGACTCCAAACTGCTACTTTTTTGGCGCATTCGCATGCCCAGCAATAATGCATTTACAATTTATTACAGTCTTTGACAATAGCTTTTGCCTGACTAAGCGAGCGTGCCTACTTACAAAATGTTAACATTTCACCCGTATTCTCTTTCTTAAATAACAAATAGCGTTTGTAACTTGGCAACAAATTTGCATGAATAATATTTAGCAGAATTAATAAAGCAAACTTCCCAAAACACGCAGAAAATTTTTGATCATCCACAGAGTTGTGTTGTTACAAGAGGATGTCAGTATGTGACTGGAAAAATATAATTATGTCCTTTAGTAAGCTTTATAAATTTGGATTTATAGTTAGGGCAATGAAAGCATAAATACGAAAATAAAATGTAAGGTAATATTCTTAATCAAAAATTACAAACTATCACTGATACAATTACCCCAGAGGAACCGCTAGACATCAGGAAAGAGAAGTTCGTTTAACTACAGTATATTTATGAAAAGACGCCTTATTGAAACAGGTAAGGAGTCTGGCTTACAATCTCATTAAGCATTTATTGATTACGAGAAAGTCTTTAATACGGTAAATAGACCCCTCTGGTGAAAAATAATAGAAATCAGTTTTCCTAGTCACCTCATTAATACCATAAAGAATATAAGTGTGAATAGGAAAATGCTTACAAGTTCAGGTTCGAAAATGTCGGATGAAATTTAACTAAATCAAGTCATGAAGCGGAATGATGAAATGCAATTAGGAGTTAAAATAGGATCAAGTAAAATCAATAAATACTTCGTTATATTCTGATGATCAACCAGATAATTCTACAGTAAATGGAAGATAATTTACAAAGAACAGCATATAGATTGAGACGAAACGAATGTGCTTCAGATAAACTATATCTGAAAATGAGACAAAGATAACGACTTTCAAAGGGAAGAATCCAGTCAGATCGGGAAAAAAAACCAATTAATGAGAAAATTTTAGGGCAAGTATCCCACGTCAGTTATCTAGGACGATCTTTTTTGGGAAGAGGCTTAATAAATATGAAGCTGTCTGCGGAAGAACTGGAAGATTTTGGGGAGGATAACAAGAAAGGAAACGCAAGCGAATTTCTACAAGCTTACGGCTGTACCCTTTGTTGTATATGGTCCCGAGTCTTGGAGACTAACAAAGAGATATCACGTATACAGATAGCAGAGATTAAGTTCATGAGATACGTCAGGGGCTATAAAAATGGATAAAATTAATAATGTAGTATGACGAGACAGAAGAGAAGAGAATGAAATGGAAGGATTATGTTGATAGAATGATAGAAGAGAGGTTGCCAAAGAATATCATGAATTATCGGCCGACTCGAAAAGGTAGGTAAACCTCATAAGAGATGAATGAGCGACAGAGACCGGAATAGATGACTATACACCTAATCCTAAGTAGCTGATGTTGATGATGATGATGATGATGATGATGATGAATGAATGTCGTGTGACTAGGGCCTCCTGTGAGGTAGACCGTTCGCCTGGTTCAAGTCTTTCGATTTGACGCCACTTCGGCGACTTGCGCGTCGATGGGGATGAAATTATGATGAGTAGGACAACACAACACCCAGTCCCTGAGCGGAGAAAATCTCCGACCCAGCCGGGAATCGAACCCGGGCCATTAGGATTAACATTATGTTGACCAATCGGCTACCAGGGGCGGACATGATGATTATGATGATGAAAGCCTTATTTCATATGTCAGTTGAGAATCCTAACTAGCTAGAATGCCTCAAGGAGTCTGGGAGGAGGCATAATTCGAGAAGAGTAAATAAAAAAAAATGGCCTTTTTTGTCATCAGTCCCTGACTGCATTGTGCTAACCTCTTCATCTCAGAGTAGCACTAGCAACCTACGTCCTCAATTATTTGCAGGATGTATTCCGATCTCGGTCTTCCTATACAGTTTTTGCACTCTACAGCTCCCACTAGTACTACGGAAGTCCTTCCCTCATGTCTTAACAGATGTCCTATCATCCTGGCGTTCTCCTTAGCAGTGTTTTGCACATACTTCTTTCCTCTCCGATTCTGCATAGAACCTCCTCATTCCTTACCTTATCAGTCCACCTAATTTTCACAGTTCGTCTCTAGCATCACATATCAAATGGTTCGATTCTGTTCCGGCTATCCCACAGTCCACGGTTCAGTACCTTACAATGCTGTACTCCAGACGTACATTCTAAGAAATTTCTTCTTCAAATTAAGGCCGGTATTTGATATTAGTAAACTTGTGTTGGCTACGAATGCCCTTTTTACTATTGCTTATCTGCTTTTGATGTCCTCCTTGCTCCGTCCGTCGTTGGTTATCTTACTGCCTATGCAGCAGAATTCCTTAGCTTCATCTGCTTCGTGACCGTCAATCCTGATGTTACTATTCACGCTGATCTCATTTCTACTACTTCTCATTACCTTCGCCTTTCTTCGATTTACTCTCAATCCATACTCTATACTTATTAGACTGTTCATTCCGTTCAGCAGATCATGTCATTCTTCTTTACTTTCACTCAGAGTAGCAATGTCGTAAGTGAGTCGTATCATTGATATTCTTTCACTTTGAATTTTAAATCCAATCCTGAACCAGTCATTTATTTCTATCATTGCTTCCTCGCTGTACAGATTGAACAGTAGAGGTGAAAGGCTACATCCTTGTCTTACACGTTTTTAATACGAGCACTTCGTTCTTGGTCGTCCACTTTCATACACCCTCTTGGCTGTTGTACATATTGTATATGGCCCGTTCTCCCTATAGCTCACCCCTACTTTTTTCAGAATTTCCAACATCTTGCACTAATGTACATTGTCGAACACTTTTTTTCAGGTCGACAAATCCTATGACCGTGTCTTGATTTTTCTTTTTTCTTGCTTTCATTGCTAATCTCAACGTGAGAATTTCCTATCTCGACCTTTACCTATCCTAAATCGAAACTCATCGTCATCTAGCGCGTCCTCAATATTCTTTTCCATTATTCTGTATATTATTCTTGCAAGCAACTTGGATACATGAACTGTTAAGCTTATTGTCCGACAATTCTCGCACTTTTCAGCTCTTGTCGTCTTCGGAACTGTGTGGGTATTGCTTTTCTGAAAGTCAGATGGTATTCGCCAGACTCATACACTCTACACACCAACGTGAAGTCATTTTGTTGACACTTCCCCCAATTATTTTAGAAATTCTGATGGAATGTTGTCTATCGTTTTTGTACTTCGTTCTTTCATGGATCTTCTGTTACCCATGGTTTCTTCGCAGTTACCTTCTTTGTACCTGTGCTTTCCTTCCGAACTTCTGTCATGGCCTTCTTTTAGAGATGTCCATTCCTCTTAAACTGTACTGCCTACTGAGCTATTCCTTGCTGCTTATCTATAGCCTTAGAGAACTTGAAGCGTAGCTTGTCATTCCTTAGTACTTCCGTATCCCACTTCTTTGCGTACTGATTCTTCCTGACTAATGTCTTAAACTTCAGCCTGCTCATCATCACTGCTATATTGTGATCTGAGACAACATCTGCCGCTGGGTACGCCTTGCAATCCAGTATATGATTTCGAAATCTCTGTCTGACCATGATGTAACCTGAATGAGGTTTTCACTCTGCAGCGGAGCGTGCGCTGATATGAAACTTCCTGGCAGATTAAAACTGTGTGCCAGACCGAGACTCGAACTCGGGACCTTTGCCTTTCGCGGGCAAGTGCTCTACCATCTGAGCTACCGAAGCACGAGGACCGGGCGTGAGTCGTGCCCGCGAAAGGCAAAGGTCTCGTGTTCGAGTCTCGGCTAGGCACACAGTTTTAATCTCCCCGGAAGTTTCATGATGTAACCTGACTGAAATCTTCTCGTATCACCCGGCCTTTTCCAAGTATACCGCCCCCCTCTTGTGATTCTTGAACAGAGTATTCGCTATTACTAGCTGAAATTTGTTACAAAACTCAATTATTCTTTCTCCCTTCTCATTCCTTATTCCAATCCCATAGTCTCCTGTAACTTCTTCTTCTGCTCCTTCCCTTACAACTGCATTCAAGTCCCATTGACTATTAGCTTTTCATTCCCCTTTACATACTGTAATACCCTTTTAATTTCCTCATACGCTTTTTCTCTCCCTTCATCTTCAGCTTGCGACGTCGGCATGTACACCTGAACTATCGTTGTATGTGTTGGTTTGCTGTCGATTCTGATTAGAACGATCCTGTCAGTGAACTGTTCACAGAGACACACTCACTGCCCTACCTTCTTATTCACAACGAATCCTACTCCCTTTATACCATTTCCTGCTGCTGCTGATATTACCCTGTATTCATCTGACCAGAACTTCTTGTCTTCTTCCCACTTCACTTCACTGACCCCTACTATATCTAGATTGAACAATTGCATTTTTCTTTTCAGATTTTCTAGTTTCCCTACCATGTTCAAGCGTCTGACGCCCCGACTCGTAGAAAGTTATCTTTCCGTTGGTTATTCAGCTTTTTCACGAGGTAATCTTAGAATTTTTAGCATATTGCAGACCCGTCAGCAACTGTGATAGACTAATATACTGCCTCGGTTGGCAAATTCTCTGGTCTTTACCCTGGTTTCGGCTATAATAATCAAGCCTTCTTCAGAAGCATAAAATTACTATGACTTGCCAGAGTAAGGCATAGTCAACAATAAAAATTAAAACCTATAGTACCGTAGTACCATGTCGAATTAAAACTACTTAACTGAAGTCCAGCCCCGGCATCACTTCACCATGCGGTCGCTTGGCCGTGAGGGGTGTAGGTTATTTTAAAATTATAGCCTAGTGAGCTGACAGCAAACGCTACCTAAGAACAATAGGGCAGCATATATTGCTAAAGCTAAAATCTTCTAAGTTGCTTAGCCGCGTCGTATTTCCTCTAAAATAATCGACGCATCGACCCCTCTGTTAAATACAGAGAAGAGAAAGGATAGGGGGAAAGAGTAAACTGAATGCCTCTATGAGGAAGAAGAATTGTCTGATGTGGTAGAAGAAGAAATAGGAGTCGATTTCGAAGAGATACTGGATCCATTATTAGAATCAGTATTTAAAAGAGCTTTTGGGAGTCATAAGATCAAATCAGGCAGAAGGGATAGAAAATATTCCATGAGAATTCCATTGCAGGAATTGGCAACAAAACGACTATTCACGTTAGTGTGTAGAAAGTGTGAGTCTCGTGACATAACATCTGATTTTCGGAAAACTATCATCCACACAACTCCGAAGACTGTACGAGCTGACAAGTGCGAGAGGTATTCAACAATCAGCTTAACAGCTCATGCTTCCAAGTTGCTGACAAGAATAACATACAGAAAAATGGAAATGAAAATTGAGATTGTGTTAGATGATGATCAGTTTGGGTGGAGGTCAGGTGAAGGTACCAGAGTGGCAATTCTGACGTTGCCGTTAACAATGGAAGCAAGTCTAAATAAAAGTCAGGGCACGTTCATAGTATTTATCGGCCCGAAAAAAGCAGTTGACAGTATACAATGTTGCAAGATGTTCGAAATGCTGTGAGAAATAGGGGTAAGCTTTAGGGAGAGATGGGTAATATACAATATGTACAAGAGTCAAGAGGGCATAATAAGAGTGGACAACCAAGAACGAAGTGCTCGGATTACAAAGCGTGTAAGACAGGGATGTAAACTTTCGCCCCTACTGTTCAATCTGTAACATCGAAGAAGCAATGATGGAAATAAAAGAAAGGTTCAGGACTGGAATTAAAACTGAAATTGTAAGGATATCAATGATGAGATTCGCTGATGAAATTGCTATTCTCATTGAAAGTGAAGAATAATTACGTGATCTGCTCAAGGGAATCTCTAATGAGTACGGAATATGGAGTGAGACTAAATCGAAGACGGGCGAAAGTAATAAGAAGTAATGGAAATGACAACAGCGAGAAACTTGTCATCAAGATTGATAGTCATGAAGTAGGTAAAGATAAGGATTTCTACTACCTAGACAGCAAAATAACCAATAACGGACGGATCCAGGAGGATATGAGAAACAGACTAGCACTGGCAAACTGAGTATTCAAAATGGCTTTGAGCACTATGGGACTTAACTTAGACCTACTTAAACCTAACTAACCTAAACTGAAGAAACTGCAAAAAGGTGGGAATTTAAGGAGTTGGGACCTGGATAAACTAAAAGAACCAGAGGTTGTACAGAGATTCAGGGAGAGCATAAGGGAGTAATTGACAGGAATGGGGGAAATAAATACAGTAGAAGAAGAATGGGTAGCTTTGAGGGATGAAGTAGTGAAGGCAGCAGAGGATCAAGTAGGTAAAAAGACGAGGGCTAGTAGAAATCCTTGGGTAACAGAAGAAATATTGAATTTAATTGATGAAAGGAGAAAATATAAAAATGCAGTAAGTGAAACAGGCAAAAAGGAATACAAACGTCTCAAAAATGAGATCGACAGGAAGTGCAAAATGGCTAAGCAGGGATGGCTAGAGGACAAATGTAAGGATGTAGAGGCCTATCTCACTAGGGGTAAGATAGATACCGCCTACAGGAAAATTAAAGAGACCTTTTGAGATAAGAGAACGACTTGTATGAATATCAAGAGCGCAAATGGAAACCCAGTTCTAAGCAAAGAAGGGAAAGCAGAAAGGTGGAAGGAGTATATAGAGGGTCTATACAAGGGCGATGTACTTGAGGACAATATTATGGAAATGGAAGAGGATGTAGATGAAGATGAAATGGGAGATATGATACTGCGTGAAGAGTTTGACAGAGCACTGAAAGACCTGAGTCGAAACAAGGCCCCCGGAGTAGACAATATTCCATTGGAACTACTGACGGCCGTGGGAGAGCCAGTCCTGACAAAACTCTACCATCTGGTGAGCAAGATGTATGAAACAGGCGAAATACCCTCAGACTTCAAGAAGAATATAATAATTCCAATCCCAAAGAAAGCAGGTGTTGACAGATGTGAAAATTACCGAACTATCAGCTTAATAAGTCACAGCTGCAAAATACTAACACGAATTCTTTACAGACGAATGGAAAAACTAGTAGAAGCCAACCTCGGGGAAGATCAGTTTGGATTCCGTAGAAACACTGGAACACGTGAGGCAATCCTGACCTTACGACTTATCTTAGAAGAAAGATTAAGGAAAGGCAAACCTACGTTTCTAGCATTTGTAGACTTAGAGAAAGCTTTTGACAATGTTGACTGGAATACTCTCTTTCAAATTCTAAAGGTGGCAGGGGTAAAATACAGGGAGCGAAAGGCTATTTACAATTTGTACAGAAACCAGATGGCAGTTATAAGAGTCGAGGGACATGAAAGGGAAGCAGTGGTTGGGAAGGGAGTAAGACAGGGTTGTAGCCTCTCCCCGATGTTGTTCAATCTGTATATTGAGCAAGCAGTAAAGGAAACAAAAGAAAAATTCGGAGTAGGTATTAAAATTCATGGAGAAGAAATAAAAACTTTGAGGTTCGCCGATGACATTGTAATTCTGTCAGAGACAGCAAAGGACTTGCAAAAGCAGTTGAATGGAATGGACAGTGTCTTGAAAGGAGGATATAAGATGAACATCAACAAAAGCAAAACAAGGATAATGGAATGTAGTCTAATTAAGTCGGGTGATGCTGAGGGAATTAGATTAGGAAATGAGGCACTTAAAGTAGTAAAGGAGTTTTGCTATTTGGGGAGCAAAATAACTGATGATGGTCGAAGTAGAGAGGATATAAAATGTAGGCTGGCAATGGCAAGGAAAGCGTTTCTGAAGAAGAGAAATTTGTTAACATCCAGTATAGATTTAAGTGTCAGGAAGTCATTTCTGAAAGAATTCGTATGGAGTGTAGCCATGTATGGAAGTGAAACATGGACGATAAATAGTTTGGACAAGAAGAGAATAGAAGCTTTCGAAATGTGGTGCTACAGAAGAATGCTGAAGATTAGATGGGTAGATCACATAACTAATGAGGAAGTATTGAATAGGTTTGGGGAGAAGAGAAGTTTGTGGCACAACTTGACCAGAAGAAGGGATCGGTTGGTAGGACATGTTCTGAGGCATCAAGGGATCACCAATTTAGTATTGGAGGGCACGTGGAGGGTAAAAATCGTAGAGGGAGACCAAGAGATGAATACGCTAAGCAGATTCAGAAGGATGTAGGTTGCAGTAGGTACTGGGAGATGAAAAAGCTTGCACAGGATAGAGTAGCATGGAAAGCTGCATCAAACCAGTCTCAGGACTGAAGACCACAACAACAACAACCTAAGGACATCACACAACACCCAGTCATCACGAGGCAGAGAAAATGCCTGACCCCGCCGGGAATCGGACTCGGGAACCCGGGCGTGAAAATGAGCATTCATGACCAAGAGAAGTCTACTGGTATCAAAAACAGGCCTTAATTTGAGGATGAAATTTCTGAGAATGTACGTTTACAGCACAGTAATGAACGGTAGTGAAACATGGGTTGTAGGAGTCTCGGAACAGAATAGAATCGAATCATTTGAGATGTGGGGCTACAGACGATTGTTGAAAATTTGGTGGACTGATAAGGTAAGGGCCGGCCTGTGTGGCCGAGCGGTTCTAGGCACTTCAGTCTGGAACCGCGCTACCTTACGGTCGCAGGTTCGAATTCTGCCTCGGGCATGGAAGTGTGTGCTGTCCTCAGGTTAGTTAGGTTTAAGTAGTTCTAAGTTCTATGGGACTGATGACCTCAGATGTTAAGGCCCATAGTTCTCAGAGCCATTTCTTTGATAAGGTAAGGAATGAGGAAGCTCTGAGTAGAATCGGAGAGGAAAGGAACATGTGGGAAACAATGATAGGGGGGAAGGGATGGGTTGATATGACATCTGTTGAGACATCAGGGAATGACTTCCAGGGTACTAGAGCGAGCTGTAGAAAGCAGAAACCATAGAGGAAGACAAAAATTGGAATACGTCCAGCCAATAATTGAGGACGCAGATTGCAAGTGCTACTTTCAGTTGAAGAGGTTGGCACGTGAGAGGAATTCGTGGCAGGTTGCATGAAACCAGTCAGAAGACTGAGGACTCAGAAAAAGAAGATGCTAATAAGTACATTTACGTTGGCAACAATATTAAACAAGGGTGGAAAGAATCCAGACGCAGAAATTCCTCGCAGAGTGAGACTGATCAGGGCTGCTTTCCAGAAACCGAGATTTATCCTGACCAACAAGGATGTTCTAAATAACTTGAAGGGTAAGGCATATAATATGTGATTACTACGAGTTACAACCTATGGCCTGGGAACTATCTCCAAGCCTAAGGCAAGCGCTCGTAAACGGAAGGTACACAACGTGCCGTGGTGCGATGTACTCTAGAGATTAGCATCATGGATAGGATTCAACCAGAGACGTCTAATCAACTTGACGCCAAACAATGTTGCAGCATGTCTACTGCAGCAAAAGGTGGTGGAACACATTATTGACGTTGCATTGTTCTTGTCTACTTACGTTCTCTCTTTTAGTTTGCATGTCTTGGTATTAGGGTACAGTGGATCTCATATCTGTATCATTATTCCTAATAAATTTCATTTTGAACCCATGCTCCTCTCTTGGTGCGAAATTTTCAATGCTCCTGAGTGTATTAAACATAATGTTTGATTATAAGTACGTACGCTCCTAAACAATCTGACTTATTATCAATATGAACTGGGACCAGGACTCCAATTTGAAACCTTGATATTTGCGTGCAGTGTTCTTACCGGATCAACTACCTAGGTGCGACCTTACACTTTCAAGTCTCGCAGTACCTATCTCTTAGTTCGCTATGTTCTCCCATATAGAGTTCGCTGAAAGTAACTTGACCAACGTGCAGAAACGCATTTTATTCCATAATGGTTGCCGTCTCAGATGACTGCCGACATTCACACTTAGTTAAAGTGGCTATCTGTCTACTGCATAGTCTTCGTGCACTGTAAGATCAGGGAAAGTTCTTCATAATCAGACATGTGTGATCATTTGATACGCCATTAAAATTATGTCGAGGAAAGCCTCACTATTTCAGGAAAGATGCAGAAGAAAGAGAAGAAACTTATTGTTCAGGTAATATTGAACATGTTCTCAGCGGACTGACAAATATTCTTTACTTTATATTGTCAGTATGTAAACTCAACTTTGTAACATTTTTTACCCCCTTTTTGTTTTATGAGCTTTCCTTCGAGTTATCACCGGTCAGATTAGTTCTGGTTTGGTTGATTGTTTATGTGATTTTCTTTTTCCGGTTCTCTAGTGAAAGACGACTAACTTCGAACGCTTATATTTGTCGAATTATTAATCATACAGTCGTAATTTACTAATACAGTCATTAGCAGACTCTGTTACTGTAGCCTACAAGTTATGCGTAATTTCCATTTGTGAGTAAGCTTCTGCTGCTGAAGTACACCTCCCCTACAGTGCTGCAGCGCCAGAAGTGGTCAGTTTAACTATAGAAGTTGATGGGTACCACATCAGATTCAGTGGCCTCTTTTTCTTTATACCTTCCCCTACCACGCTGACAGTGCAGGTACGGGCACGTTATTTTATGCGTCCGCTACAACAATTCTGGTAATTCTGGTAGCAGACATACCACATAGAAATGGTTCGGTCACACTTCAGGGTTTGTTTCCAAAAATTATTCTTTGCTTTTGTACCTATTATACCGCATGTTAGCACTCTGAAGTAATTTTTATTGGTCTTAGAAGCTTCATCGTACAAATAATGAATTGACACGAATATTGAGTGAGGTTTATCGATAATGGAAACGTCCCCATCTGTTGACTCAGGGATCGAGACGTGGCTGCACGATCAGTTACAGCCATGCGAATAATATGCCTGTAATCTCGACTTCTAGTGATACGAGGCCGCTGGAATCCAGAACGGCGTTCCGTATTACCCTCCTGAACCCACCGATTCCATATTCTGCTAACAGTCATTGGATCTCGACCAACGCGAGCAGCAGTGTCGCGATACAATAAACCCCAATCACGATAGTTATCAAAGTCGGAAACGTGATGGTAAGCATTCCTCCTCCTTACACGAGGCATCACATCAACGTTTCACCAGGCAACGCCGGTCAACTGCTGTTTGTGTATGAGAAATCGGTTGGAAACTTTCCTCATGTCAGCACGTTGTAGGTGTCGCCACCGGCGCCAACCTTGTGTGAATGCTCTGAAAAGCTAATCATTTGCTTATCACAGCATCTTCTTCCTATCGGTTAAATCTCGTGTCTGTAGCACGTCATCTTCGTGGTGTAGCAATTTTAATGGCCAGTACTGTAATTGTATTGCTGCAAACAATCCCAGCTCCTGACTCAATGATAAGTTACGTAGATGTATGACGCTGCACGGCCGAGCTGACAGTATGTCTGTTCCCTCACGTAGAATTCGGCTGGGGCGTTGAGATTCAGGCCAGCGTTGAGTACCATCGATTACAAGTGCGCGTAACATCTGTGGCATCCCTCCAAGGTGAGGAACATATCAATGAACAGTAAATCGTAGTCTCGATAAACGACATAGTCTAAGGCGCCTTGTCATAGTCCGCGCGGCTACCGCCGTCGGAGGTTCGAGTCCTCCCCCGGGCATGGGTGTGTTTGCTGTCGTTAGCGTAAGTTAGTTTACATTATATTAAGTAGTGTGTAATCTTAGGGCCGATGACCTCAGCAGTTTGGTCCCATAAGACCTTACCATAAGACCCGCGGGGTCGAAGTTCAAAAGATGATGGTAGACATTTCTTCTTCTTTGTTAAACAAGTCATAAAACACAACCAACAAAAACTGCAATGCTGTCTTTGAATATGGACCACGATGTGTATTTTTGCCTTGCATAGAAAATGTATGGAGTGATTCCCTAATGACGTTAAAAATTTTCAGAGATGATGGAGAAGGGTAAATGTATCAAGGTCTCCTGATCCGGAAACAACCGAGTCGAAAGTTATAGGGGAAAATGGTTCTGATACCTGTGACAGTGGAATGCACTTACCGGTACTGTTGTTGGTTATAGGGTAGACAACCTTTAGAAGTGCTGTTTAGGTTTTTATGTTGGTAACGCCACGTAGCGCTCTGTATGAAAATCACTGGCTGTGCTGTGTGCAGTCTGTGGCTGGTTGGCATTGTTGTAATACTCGCCATTGTAGCGTTGGGCAGTTGGCTGTTAACAGCGCGTAGCGTTGCGCAGTTGGAGGTGAGTCGCCAGCAGTGGTGGATGTGGGGAGTGAGATGGCGGAGTTTTGAGAGCGGATGTTCTGCACAGAGACAGTAAATTTGTAAGACTAGATGTCATGAACTGATATATATAATATGACTTTTGAACAATATTAAGGTAAATACATTGTATTTTCTCTATCAAAATCTTTCATTTGCAAACTATGCCTATCAGTAGTTAGTGCCTTCAGTAGTTTGAATCTTTTATTTAGCTGGCAATGTTGGCGCTCGCTGTATTGCAGTAGTTTGAGTAACGAAAATTTTTGTGAGGTAAGTGATTTTGTGAAAGGTATAGGTAATTGTTAGTCAGGGCCATTCTTTTGTAGGGATTATTAAAAGTCAGATTGCATTGCGCTAAAAATATTGTGTGTCAGTTTAGTGTTGATCAGAATAGGGAAAGAGCGAAATGTCTGAGTACTTTCAGTTCTGCTCAGCTGTTTGAAAATCAAATAATGTAAGAGGTTTATCAGCACAGTAATTCATTAATTTTTCTAAGGGGACGTTTCAAGTGGTAGCAAGGAACAAAAGATGGGAAAAAGTGTAGTAAACATTTAGTTTTCCATAATTTTTAATTAGGACGGTTTCTGGTAGGTTGTTGTATAATTCTTTTTACTTTATCTTCTTATTGTTTGTCAACTTCCCGACTCTGTTTATTGTATTACACATTTCTGACGCATTTCTTCTCCCGTTTCTAAAGCTTTCCTATTGAATAATAAAGGGTGCGGCGCTTGTAATTTTCTTTTAAGAAAGGAAGTTTATTAAAACAAAATACCAAAGAAAATGACAATCTTTTTACATGTAACTAGTAGTATCTTTCAGGAGTAACATTACTTGATGTCACCTCCTTCAGCCGCAATGGCCGCCTCCAATCTCGTCCTGAAGCAATCACACACGCTCCTTATAACAGTGCTGCTTCCATAGCGGTCCATACAGTTGCGACATTAGGATGCCTCTACTTATTCGTAACCCTTTAGATTATGCTGTAAATACAGCAGTTGAGCGATTTCCAATCCGGGCTATTCAGGGACAGAACTAGTTTGACCAAAAAAGTCAACGTTATCGGAAAGCCTGTTTTGGACGGAATAGCTCGCATGAGGTCATCCTCTACCATTCGTCGCATTGTTATCTCGCTGACATTCAATACTGACGCCAATTTCCTCACCTGTTGCCCCGGGTCCACCGAAATCAGCGTCTCAGCCTTTTCAGTGACTGCCGCAGTTCGTGCCACGCGTTACCGCGAATGAAGTTTCGTCGCCGGTTTAGTGCAACCTTCCCTAGACTTCCCCGAAGCATTATATTTTGCCACAATATTGTAAATAGGTGATCTTGGGTACCCGAAGAATCGAACTGTTTCATTGGGCGAACACCCAATTGTGTCGCGCAGTTTTCTGTAACATCTCAGTTATCTGTTTACTAGATTCCTTTGGCTTTCAAGAACGTCAGACATCCGGCGGAACTACGATACGGCGAGAAATTCAAACTGAAATTTGTCCGGATCTACGCCCCGTACCCTGTACCACGTTCGCATAGTTGAAACACATGCCTCTTGTATTGAACAAGATTGTGTAATATTACTTCTACAATTTATTTCTTATTTAAGTGTTTGTATCTCGCCTGTGCCTATTTCGTTCTCTCTACTGTAACGATTTTTCATTGATGGCATGGTACCTGCATTTGGCGCCACCAAGTGCTCTTAATCTTTATAGCCCCGTCAATCGCTTGTGCATTATGTGAGTGCGGAACGGCAACTGGCTCTTTTCTCCGGGGTCTGTCTATTTACAGTTTATGAGCGTGGTCTTACTCTTTGCTGCTATGACTGGTGACCCACTTTGCCTGAGCTAAACTGGCGGCTACATTTTTTAAGTATATTTCTGTAGGTTTATTCTTGGTGGTTTTACACCAACTCGTACGGTGTTTCTCACGTTCGTTTACAGGATATTTTATGTGTACGTATTCGACGAATGCTTTTTGGCAGGAATTGTAGTAGGTATTACGTGCTTTACTATCCTTTACGTCTTACATATTAACGTTTCTGGTTGCCACTTTTGCGTATAGTAGCTTAGGACAAGACCACGCCAGTTATTTATTATGTCAATTTTCCATTGTACTTTCAGATAACCTTATGATCCCCTACCAGGTGAAACGCGTAGTTTTTAGGACAATAAAGAGCACTGTGCAACCTAGGATTGTCTTTTAATTCTTTTGAAATATGGCACTGATAGCCTGGAGTCCAGACCTGGGGAAATTCGGCCGCCAAGTTAGAAGTCTTTTCAGTTGACGCCATATTAGCCGACTTTCGTGTCAATGACGATGGAATGATGATGACAACACAACACCCAGTTCCTGAACGGAGAAAATCTCCTACTCGTCCCACTGCATGGCTGTCATACGCACTGACCACCTAGCTAGTGGGACGGACAATAGTTGCACTTATGTTAGGTGAAATTTCTTAATTAGATTTTTTACTTACTTAAGCTGAAATAACTGAGATGATGAAACTTCATTATTAAGTTTCTACTTAAACTGCTAAGTGAAACTGACTATACTGTCTCTTTGCTATTTTATCATTTCAGCATTGACCCACAATATTCTAGCGCAACGCAATCTGACTGCTCCAAAAAAGGCTAACCTTACTTCAAGTTATTAATACAAAATAATGGCCCTGAATCAGAAGAAATCCTAACAATAACGTATACATTTCATAAGTCACTTACCTCACGGAAAATCTTCATTACACCAACTACAACAATTCAGTAAACACCCATAAGGCCAGTTAAATAAAAGATTCTAACTACTGAAGGTTCTAACTACTAATAGGCATGTAGTCAGCAAAGGGAAGATTTTGTTGCAGAGTAAACAATGTATTTAGCATATTTTACCTTAATCAAGTGACAAACAGTTTTTAAAAAGTTATATAATTATCAGTAATAAACCTCCATTACGGATACACGTTCAGACCGTCCGCTTGCGCTAATACTGCAAACCATCAACACTGCTAATTATTAACCTCTAACGTCCATCACTGCTGACTACTCACTCCCAACTTCCATCACAGCTGCCTGTTCACCTCCAACTGCTTGTCCGACCAGCCACAGAGTCTCTTACACAGCGCTGTCAGAGTTATTAATGCAGAGGGCTACATAGCGCTGCCAACATACAAACACATAAACAGCCTACTTACATTGTAGACATGGGCTCTAAAAAGCACACCTTAAGAGCTAAACAGACCTCTTCTACGGAACAAGTGCGCATAACTCTTACGGTATACATTTTAGACCCCATATTTACTAGCGAGTACGAATTTTATGAAGCGCTCCAGACTAATGTCGTAGACGTTGACAAGACAGTACAACCCGCCGTTCCAGATCATCAGCCCTACAGTTCGCCACTCCAGTCCATCAGTCGCAGCAAAATGAATGCTGTATGGCTCAGACACAACAATCCAGAGGGTTAAGGTCACTTGTCTTTGGATGTCGGGGTTCTTTTTGTGTCCTTCCTGTCCACCCTGAATCACGTTGGTGCGATAAGGGTCTTCTTCCAGCACCAAAATGAGCCTGTGCCCATCACACATAATATTTTCCCCAACGTTGCGCAAGATGAGGTAGGCGGTGTGTTGAACATAACGAGATGACAAAAGTCTTTGAATAGCGAGACAAGAAAATATACAGAGGTCGGCAGTACCGCAACACAGGGTGTAAAAGTGCTGCGCCTTGTCGTGATTGCCCTTTGTACTCAGGTGACTCAGGAGAAAAGGTTTCAGACGTGGACTATGGCCGCGCGACGGGCATTAACAGACATGGAACGTGAAATGGTAGTTGGACCTACACGTACGTGACATTCCATTTCGGAAGTTGTCAGTAATTCAGTATTCAGAGATTCACAATGTCAAAAGTATGCCGAGAATAAAAAATTTCAGGAATTACCACTCACCACAGACAACGCAGTGGCTGATGGCATGCACAACCGAGAGCAGCAGCGTAAAGTTGTCAGCTCCGAGAAACACTGTGTGAAATAACCACAGAAATCAATGTGGAATATACGACAAACGTATCCGTTAGGAAAGTGCAGCGAAATTTCGCGTTAATAAGCTATGGCAGCAGACAATCGAAGAGAGTGCCTTTGGTAACAGCACGACATCGCCTGCAGCTCCTCTCTTCGACCTGCGACCATATCGGTTGGACTCTACACGACTGGATAATTGCGGCCTGGTCAGATGGGTCCCGATGTAAGGTTGACAGTAGGGTTCGAGCGTGACGCAGCTCCCCGAAGCCAAGGACCCAAGTGTCAACAAGACACTTAGCAAACTGTTGCTGGCTCCATAATGGTGTGGGCTGGGTTTACATGGAATGGACTGAGTCTTTGGTCCGACTGAACTAGCTATTGACTTGAAATCGTTATGTTCGGCGACTTGGACACGAATTTTACCCATTTATGGACGTCACGTACCTAAAAAATGATGGAATTTTGGATGACAGTGCTCCATGTGAGTGGACAACACTTATTCATTAGTGATTTGAAGAAAGTTCTGGACAGTTCGGGCGAATGATCTGGCCACCCAGACCGCCTAACATGAACTAATCGAACAGTGATGGGACATAATCGAAAAGTCAGTTCGTGCATCGGCAACATTTTCGCAATTATGCGCGGCTATGGAGGCAGCATGGCTCAATATTTCTGCAGGGTAATCCCAGCGACTTGTTGAATCCATGCTACGTCGCGTTGCTGCAGTATTCCGGGCAAAAGGAGGTTCGACATAATATTAGGAGGAATCACATGGCTTTTGTCACCTCAGTGTATGAGTCCGATAAGATAGAACGTAATCGAAGTGTTTACATTTGGAATACAGTTGTACTAACGAGAACAGACTTCAAGCACAAGTCGGTGGAGGATCGTGAAAACACCTTCTCGTCTGTCTCGCAAACATGTCTTTTTTTCTTTCATTATCGTATGATTTATCACACGACGGTTGTTTTTATCAACTGAGGTCCGACCTGTATACATAACAACAAAATTTTTGTTATAATGTTTGTAGATAAATAAAATATAAATGAGCATTTTGTATCTCACATCTTAGAGCAAATATTTTCATCGGAGTCAGTCTGTGAAGGGGACGCCAGCATTAATTTGAACTATCACCAGTAACAGAAACCAGTTTCAACTCTTTAAAAGCGTGAACGTTACCAAACAGCTCCAGACGGAGATTGCTGTGTCAGTGACGTGAATAAAATGAGTAGAAGTGCGAGGAAAGAAACCTTGTCGTGCTGGTGTGGGGGGAGGGGACGGAGGGCGATTGGGAGACGGGGGGGGGGGGGGGGCGAACTGTGCAACAAATGAACGTTGTTTATGTGGAAGAATATTTTGTAACCAGCCCTGTTGCCATGAAAAAAAAAAAACCTTATAATACCCAATGAAATGTTACTCATCAAATTTGAGCCATGCCGGCTTTGCAGCTATCGATTTTTGTTCAGAGATGGTAACCTTTCGGCGCTGGTGAGTCGGTCGAAAGGTGGCGCCGCGGTGAGCGGATCTAGGGGCGAGCGGGAGTGAGTTGTTGTTGGGAGGTGGAGAGAAGACGGCGCGATTGCCCGAGGAAGGGAGGTAACCCAGTCGGTGAAAAGGTATTTTGAAAAGGGTTGTACACGCGACAGTTGTAACTGCTGTGTCTTGAGATGGTGTGCGCAGCCAAGCAATTGGTGGCCGCTAACCGATTACATTTTAATGGGAGCTTGTAGTGGCTACCTACTTCTCTGACACTGTTGGACATTTATTTGGTTCAAATGGTTCAAATGGCTCAAAGCACTATGGGACTAAAATCTGAGGTCATCAGTCCCCTAGACTTAGAACTACTTAAACCTAACCAAGTTCTTGTCTTACGTTAAATCAGTAAGTGGCTCGAAACAGCATATCCAGACACTCCAGGACGATGATGGCATTGAAACAGAGGATGACACGCGTAAAGCTGAAATACTAAACACCTTTTTCCAAAGCTGCTTCACAGAGGAAGACCGCACTGCAATTCCTTCTCTTAATCCTCGCACAAATGAAAAAATGGCTGACATCGAAATAAGTGTCCAAGGAATAGAAAAGCAGCTGGAATCACTCAACAGAGGAAAGTCCACTGGACCTGACGGGATACCAATTCGATTCTACACAGAGTACGTGAAAGAACTAGCCCCCCTTCTAACAGCCGTGTACCGCAAGCCTCAGGAGGAACGGAGGGTTCCAAATGATTGGAAAAGAGCACAGATAGTCCCAATCTTCAAGAAGGGTCGTCGAGCAGATGCGCAAAACTATAGACCTATATCTCTGACGTCGATCTGTTGTAGAATTTTAGAACATGTTTTTTGCTCGAGTATCATGTCGTTTTTGGAAACCCAGAATCTCCTATGTAGGAATCAACATGGATTCCGGAAACAGCGATCGTGTGAGACCCAACTCGCTTTATTTGTTCATGAGACCCAGAAAATATTAGATACAGGCTCCCAGGTAGATGCTATTTTTCTTGACTTCCGGAAGGCGTTCGATACAGTTCCGCACTGTCGCCTGATAAACAAAGTAAGAGCCTACGGAATATCAGACCAGCTGTGTGGCTGGATTGAATAGTTTTTAGCAAACAGAACACAGCATGTTGTTATCAATGGAGAGACGTCTACAGGCGTTAAAGTAACCTCTGGCGTGCCACAGGGGAGTGTTATGGGACCATTGCTTTTCACAATATATATAAATGACCTAGTAGATAGTGTCGGAAGTTCCATGCGGCTTTTCGCGGATGATGCTGTAGTATACAGAGAAGTTGCAGCATTAGAAAATTGTAGCGAAATGCAGGAAGATCTGCAGCGGATAGGCACTTGGTGCAGGGAGTGGCAACTGACCCTTAACATAGACAAATGTAATGTATTGCGAATACATAGAAAGAAGGATCCTTTATTGTATGATTATATGATAGTGGAACAAACACTGGTAGCAGTTACTTCTGTAAAATATCTGGGAGTATGCGTGCGGAACGATTTGAAGTGGAATGATCATATAAAATTAATTGTTAGTAAGGCGGGTACCAGGTTGAGATTCATTGGGCGAGTGCTTAGAAAATGTAGTCCATCAACAAAGGAGGTGGCTTACAAAACACTCGTTCGACCTATACTTGAGTATTGCTCATCAGTGTGGGATCCGTACCAGTTCGGTCTGACGAAGGAGATAGAGACGATCCAAAGAAGAGCGGCGCGTTTCGTCACAGGGTTATTTGGTAACCGTGATAGCGTTACGGAGATGTTTAATAAACTCAAGTGGCAGACTCTGCAAGAGAGGCGCTCTGCATCGCGGTGTAGCTTGCTCGCCAGGTTTCGAGAGGGTGCGTTTCTGGATGGGGTATCGAATATATTGCTTCCCCCTACTTATACCTCCCGAGGAGATCACGAATGTAAAATTAGAGAGATTAAAGCGCGCACGGAGGCTTTCAGACAGTCGTTCTTCCCGCGAACCATACGCGACTGGAACAGGAAAGGGAGGTAATGATAGTGGCATGGAAAGTGCCCTCCGCCACACACCGTTGGGTGGCTTGCGGAGTATAAATGTAGATGTAAATGTAGATGTAAGGACATCACACACATCCATGCTCGAGGCAGCATTCGAACCAGCGACCGTAGCAGCAGCGCGGTTCTGGAGTGAAACGCCGAGAACTGCTGGGCCACAGCGGCCGGCGAACATTTATTTCGCTGACTTAATATTTACGTCCTTAACTGGCCATGCACTTTCTGCCTTCCGTATTGCAAGCATACCTCACCTGACATAAACTACTAGCGAGTGTTCAGTTATGAAAATTTGTTAGTAATCCATGTTGTGGTCGAACTCCACGCAATTTGTTGCACAGTTTTGACGGAAGTCTTGTTGGTTGGTATCTAGCAGTGTCGTAATTCTGGCTTACCATCCAAGCCGTGGGGCTTATTGTGTACAAAATTTTAAAACTGAGTGTTTAGTTTGTTCAAGACAATCTGGTGGTTCTTGAACTGTATGATGTACCAAAGTACGCTAACTCCGTGAGCCATTTGTGCGAAGGTTATCGTAAGGATAAAATATCATTTGGTGTTTTTTTATTTGGAAGCATCACGTGTGGAAGTGAACCCAATCGGTTACTTAAAATATCTTAACCATGAGTTTGTTTAGTTGTTATTTATTAGCTAAATGTAGCAGTCGCAATTTGTTTTAACTCTTGCGACGCTGCTGCTATGCTATTTTGTTTAAAGTTGTTTTAAATTATTGCTTTTGGTTTTATTAACATAGCACTGTTTGAGACATATGGTTGTAGCTTGTTGTAGCTGGTCAGCACACGCGATTTGATGGACTATAATTGTTGACAATTTATTCTATATCTGTGTCTAGTTGGTAGGCCTGGGCTACCCCTTCGGGTTTTCGCTTGTTCAAAAATGGTTCAAATGGCTCTGAGCACTCTGGGAATTATCATTTGAGGTCATCAGTCCCCTAGAACTTAGAACTACTTAAACCTAACTAACCTAAGGACATCACACAAATCCATGCCAGAGGCAGGATTCGAACCTGCGACCGTAGCAATCGCGCGGTTCCGGACTGAAGCGCCTAGAACAGCTCGGCCACCGCTGCCGGCTTTCGCTTGTTCTTGAATATGACGGAATTGAACTTTCCGTTAAGACCCAGGTGCACCCAAAAACAGCCCTCTGAATGGACCGTTTGGGGGGAGCGAAACTCGGGAAGTGGAGTCGGACGCACCTACAGTACTTCGCGCCCTCGGTCGCGCCGGTAAATCGGGCCCGAGCAGCAGAACCAAGTTTCGCCCGTGTTGGCCCCTCCGCAGGACGTTTATGTCCGCACTTGGCAGATGCAGTGAGCTGGGAACTTTTTATAAGAGAAGTGTCAGATGTACATTATTGTCTGTCTAGTTGGGATACCGTATGTAAGGTTATTTTTTCTTTTAAATGGATATACTTGGGCAAGGTTTTAAAACTGCCTTTAAGTGAACATGCGATAGCCCTTTGGGCGTGCAGCGTTGTCTATTTTCTATAACAAGATATTACATTTCTCAATTGAAAAGTTGTTACACGAAGGTTGGAACTTAAACAGTGCCAACTATTTATTCACAACCGATACAAAAGACTTAAATGTTTGCACCTGTTACTGTCCTTCAAAGTAGTCACCAGCGTTGTGTAGAACCCGTTGCCTGCGATGTGGAAGGCGTCGTATACCCTTAGCAGAGCCTGTTCTGTTGATGGTGAGAATAGAACGGTCTGCTGCCTGTCGAATCTCTGGAACGGTTCTGAAGCGAATGCCACGAAGTGGTTCCTTATCTTCGAGATCAAATCAAAGTCACAAGGGCTTAAGTCCGGGGAGTATGGTGGATGATACAGTACTTCCCAGTCCCGTCAACCGAACAGAGCAGCCACAACTTGCACTGTAAGCCCCCGCGCGTTGTCGTGCAAACTGATGGGTGGGTTGCGCAGAAAGTGTCGCCGCTTCTTTCGCAAAGCTGGTCGCAGGTGATGCTCCAAAAACGAACAGTAGTAGTGTGCTTTGACAGTCTCACGTGGGGGAACGTAATGCGTTACGATAACACCATCACAGTCGTACACGAGAATCACCATAACTTTAGACCGCTTCATTCTCACCATCAACAGAACAGGCTCTGCTAACGGTCTATTACACCTTCACATCGCTGGCAACGGGTTCTACACAACGCTGGTGACTACTTTGAAGGATAATAACAAGTGCAAACATGTAACTCTTTTGCATGGGTTGTGAATAAATAGTTACCACTATTTAAGTTCCAACCTTCGTACATTCGTTAGTAGCTAAAGCCAACTGATAGACTTCATGTAAAAAGTTCTCTGACTGTGAGTTTATTATTATGAATGTTATTTCTTCACTATTTGTTAATACAAAATACAGTTATTTATAGTTCATGTGTAAAGTTACCCTTTTTTTAAGGAATGTATTTCGGCAAGGTTTTAAAAATGTCTGTAAGTCAACTTACCATAGCCCTTTAGGCATTCAGTGTATTCTGTTTTTTATAAAAATGTATTCTCTCTCTCATTTGAAAAGTTGTTATATTTTCTTTGGTACTGAAAGCCAGCTGGTGGGCTTCATGTACAAATGTTCTCTCACTTCAACTTTAATGAAGGTTGTGATCAATAAAGGGTGAATGCTCCCCTGCCCTAAGGTCCAGTCTTTTCGCTCAGTCCTTTGGGCGTTTCTTGATACGCCGAGGTAATACCGGTTTCAAACTTCATGTGCATACCCCTTCCAAAAATATATCACTTCGTGCCAATAAATACGTGGAACGAAATTGACCGTTAAACACATGAAGCTGTAGCACTGAATACTTTGAGACCCGTTAAACACATGAAGCTGTAGCACTGAATACTTTGAGACAAGAGGGCAATACCACATAAAATTATGCCATTGAGTGCCGAAATACAGGACCAGATGCTCACTAGTTTGGAATCGACACCATAATTAATAATATATACATCATTATTGGGTGGTATAACTAAGGCAACATCCACAAATGTATCTGCGAGAACGATTACACTACATCTCACCGTTACTTTCATATTACTAAGAGGGTACTTCAAGCAGTAGTTTCATATTAATAATGCAGGCATAATAATGCTGGTATCGGGGTACGCAGAAGTCTTTTCAGGGAAGAGGGAAGATAGCAGTAAAAAAGTATTTCTCATTTTTTTATGTAAATCTGTTGAGACTGGAGAGATGTCATTCCATAAGAACTTAATTTCAGATGTGACACTGAAGTTTTACTATACTCCAGAGAACTGAGCCTCCTCTCAGTATCGAAATACAAAGTCTGATTCCAGATTCCAAGAGTGGGAGAGGGAGGGGGGTTACAATGACAGGCCAAGCAACCTTTGGTGAACGCTATTCTACACTTCAATGTGACATAAATATACGACACTGTTTTTCAACATTTTATTCGTCAGCGGTAGAATTGCGTTACTCGGTCATGGAGTCATCAGAGAACCGCTTTGGGGACGTCTTTGCCGTTGGAAAATCACTTTCTCCACCCAGATGTTCTTCCAGCTTGCCGAAAGGGTGGCATGGTGCAGCATCTAGACTGTAAGGTGGATTCTTCCATCCCTCCCATTGGAAACGTTGAGGGAAGGTTTGTATTGCGCGCCGCTCCGTTTCACTCGGACACTGTGAAGCACCTGTTACCCGGCCCGCAGCAGAAACGTGGCTGCAGGAAACCTGGAACATGTACTTTCTTCTGACATTGCGCCTCTCTTGTTGCACAATGGTCTTAGCGTGGGGTGAGGTGTGTAGCTTACTTTCTAAAGTCTCTACAGAAGACTGATTCTTATGTAAAGCGCGTGTCAGGTTTTGGTACACTCGTAGAATTCTAGGGAGATGCAATCAGTCTACAAAGACAATTTACAAAAGCCTCGTGCGAACCATCCTAGAGTATTACTATGTGATGGACTCGTTCCGAACAGGACACAAACGAGGGGTGGATCACACGTGAGCGTTTTTTAGCTCTCAGAAAGTTTCGTTCTCGCAGATCTCTTTACACTAGACGCGAAATTTCGCTGATCGCCACTGTCTGATATTTCCATGCGAATACTTTCTACAAGTGTATGTGAGTCTTGCGAGAGCAGATGTTGGAAGCGTTTACGCACAGTGGGATGAGAGTATGATATCTGAGAGATCACTCTCCGTGAGACTTTTCTGTCGTAGTTCTGTGCGTGAAGGAAGAGGATGCAATGGAAGAGCGTTGGGCTACAGCGTGACTTTTAATAATGGCAAAGAAAGAACGAAAACGAGCGTATTCGTGTTAGATACGATTAGACGGCGGGATGAGTTTCGAACATGCAAGAACCTCATTGGAGAGGTTGTGATGGAAAATCCACAACAGTATCAAAATTTCACGAGAATGACTGTCATGTGAAGGAAAAAATAATCTTTATAATTTGACCCGTAGTTACCAGTTTAGATACTATTATGCGTAAATTCATTACTGTCGAAGACAGACTGTAATGTTTCTAGCATCAGCTACGCCTATTCTCTTTAATATTTGTTAAAGTAACTACAACGAAGTAACACGACAGCAGTTACATCTTGATACCCAAAGAAGTTCAGAACCCACTAAGGGTGGATACATGATAAATGAAGCATTTCCGGAGATACGTTTTTGCTTGTATTGCCTTAAGGAACCATTCGTAAATTGTGAAAGTCCGTTCATCAACACCAAAGATAATAATACAATCAATAAATAACTCGTCATATAAAATTGTGGATACAGCTACTTTACCTGAAGTTAAATGGCAGTTTTCCGAATTCCAAAACGATTATTTTCAACGATAATTTTCTTTCTTTATGTGAAATTATATATGTTACAAAACTTCTCTGCGTGACTCCTTGAATTGTGGATATTCTGGTAAATTTCTTCCGTGGAGGTGTGTCTCAGTTCAAGCAGCCCAGTAAATGTACGTTACGTGACAAACGCCTATCCTCGTACAAACTAATTAAACGCAAAATTTCGTCCTGAGTCTACTTCTTGGGAGCTTTCTTCATTACTTTTTTTTTGCGACACACAGCTGACATTCACTCACAGTGCATATTCATCGCAACAACAGTCTCAGCTGCTCTGTGAATGCAGGTACATGTTCATACAGCGATTGATCATCGGTGTTGATGGGGCGCAGCGGGTTTCATAAACATTTTCGTACTAACGTGGAATCGAACTCTTCAATGATTTCTTCTATTATTTTCCTTTGTCGACTCTATATAGCACAGCTATGACGCTTTTATGTGTTATGAGGCGTGGCATTGTTTTTGTCTTTTTTTTTCTTTTGAGTCATTAGTCTACTGCATGGTTTGTAGCGGCCCCCCACGAATTCCTCCGTGTGCCAACATCTTCATCTCAGACTAGCACTTTCAATCAACGTCCTCAATTATTTGCTGGACGTATTCGAATCTCTGCCTTCCTCTACACTTTTTGCCCTCTACAGCTCCCTCTAGTACCATCTAAATCATTCCCTGATGTCTTAACAGATGTCCTACTGTGGGGCGGCTGGTTGGAAAATTTTCTGTTGCATAAATGTTTGAATGTTGAAACATTTCCCGGCCGATTCACCATATGTGGGGCGGCTGGTTGGAAAATTTACTGTTGTATAAATGTTTGAATGTTGAAACATTTCCCGGCCGATTAACCATATGAGGGGCGGCGGGTGGAATTAATTGTTATATAATGTTCCTATTATTTAGAATGTTATTTATGCTGTCTTTCGCCGTTCTCAACACTGGCTCCCTAACTACAATATTGGCAACCAGAAAGTGATTAGCAAAACGTGAAGCCTGTAATTAGAATTCCTAGTGCTCACTTCATCTGAGAATACACTTATAGTTACAGCTTATAGCTCTGATGAATTAGGAGATTGTCTGGGATTTATAATCAAAAACGGTCGTGAAAAAACGTTCTGTATTCTGAAAGTCACAGATGAAAACAAAAGAATCCACACAATCTAACTAACAGAGCAGTTCAGAGTCTAATGCGCTGATGCAACTATAAATGTCCAAATTAAATGTTTAAATGAATGCTCGCCATAATTTGATGATTAGGTTCATCAAACGCCACGCTAAATAATGGTAGAATGTTTGTCCCGCGCCGGCACGTGAAAATACGACAATACGCAAACTGAAGATCGATAATTAAAGTCATCCCAGAATTAACACTTCACTCGAAAATGATTTCATGGTTACGCGTACCCCGAGTAACTTAATACGGCATCCGAGGCTGTTTGTAGCAATGATACCGACGCGACGCGACGCGACTCCCGACACAGGTGGCGTGCTATTCAGCGTCTGGAGAGAACTGGGGCCTTGCTTCCTCGCGCAGCGTTCTTTATATATAAAGCCGCGGTGCGGATGGCTAAGGGAATGCCTGATCAAATCGGTTCTCCCGACTAGCCGCTGGGCTAGTAATGCACCACATTAAGTTACCGAATAAATCATAGCTTCTTTTACTGATGGCCGATGAAGCTCTTAATTTAAATGTGCATTCAGCACACAGGTAAGTAATCATGATAAAAGTTTGACGTGGCTAAGTTAAATATTTTGGGCGAGAGAATTAATTTATTTACACTGCACGCAGTAGACGAGCTCTGAACTTGCCCTTTTGAGATACGCTATCGCTATAGTTTTATAGTTATTTAAATGAAACTTCTCACATCTTTATGATTATAGCGGATCTCCATTCTACTTAAATATAAACATCCTAGCCTTATTTATTAGCCTACTTAATCTATCTTGCTTCCTTAAGATTTAAGACAAAAACCAGAAAATTACGAATTTCAACTAAAATCTTAATTTGTGAGATCCAAAGTACTGTTTCTTCTAAGTATAAATTTTTAAATCTCTGGCTCTTTTCTGTTGCGCCAATGATTTTTACAGAAAAACGTCCAAATTTCGAAAATGGTTAAAGTTATTGAACTGACATTCAACACATGTTGATTTAGAATTACTCCTGACATGCTAGAAACATTTTAGGTTATTTACTTGATTTTTAAAAGTATTGCGCAACCTTTATGACGTCAGAGCTAGTTACAGCGGACTGGCTGGCACACAATGGGAAGACTGATGTGAAATTACTACGGCGTGAGTAGGCTGCTTCCCTACACTACCATCCTGTCCCTTCTCCTTGTCAGCAATTTCCACATATCCCTTTCCTCGACGATTCCGTGCAGTCTCCTCATCCCTTACCTTATCAGTGGGCCTCATCTTCAATATCCGTCTGTAGCACCACATCTCAAATCTTTCGATTCTCTCCTGATGCGGTTTTTCCACAGTCCATGTTCCACTGACAGGCAATTCTGTGCTCGAAACGTACATCCTCAGTAATTTCTTCTTCATATTAAGGCCTATATCTGATACTAGAGACTTCTCTTGTCCAGGGAAACCCTTTATGCCAGTGTTAGTCTGCTTTTGATGCCCTCTTTGCTCTAATCGGCATTGGATATCTTGCTGCCTAGGTAGTAGAATTCCTTAACGTCATCTACTATATGATCATCAGTCCTGATGTTAAGTTTCTCGCTGTTCTCATTTCTACAGCTTCTCATTACTTTCGTCTTTCTTCGATTTACTCTCAGTCCACATTCTGTACTCATTAGACTTTATTCCCTCCTGCAGATCATCTAATTCTTCGTCACTATCATTCAGGATAGCGATGTCATCAGAGAATCGTATCTCTGATATCCTTTTACCTTGAATTATAATTCCACTCCTGAACCTTTCTTTTATTTCCATCATTGCTTCTTCGATGTACAGATTGAATAGCAGGGATGAAAGACTACATCTCTGTCATACATCCTTATTAATCTGAGCACTTTGTTCTTGGTCGTCCAGTCTTATTATTCCCTCTTGGCTCTTTTACATATTGTATATTAACCGTCTCTTCCTATAACTTACCTTCTTGTACATATTGTATATTACCCGCCTATCATACATTTTCTTCGCAGAATTTCGAGCATCTACCACCATTTTATACCGTCTAATGCTCTTTCCAGGTCAACAAACCCAATGAATGTGTCTTGATTTTTCTTTAGTCTCGCTTGGTTAACAACTGCAACATCCGAATCACTACTCTGGTGTCTTTATCTTTTCTAAAGCCAACCTGATCATCTAACACATCCTCAATTTTCTTCCCCATACTTCTGTATATTGTTCTTGTCAGCAACTTGGACGCATGAATTATTAAACTGCTTATACGATAATTCACACTCTTGTCAGTTATTGCTGTCTTCGGCAAAAAAAGAAAGGAAAACAAAGAAAGCAAGTCAGATAGTATGTTGCCAGATAAATTCTACACTCAAAGTAAGTAGTCGTTTTGTTACCACTTCCAGAAATATTTTTTTAGAAATTTCATGGAATGTTATCTATCCCTTCTGACTTACACTACTCGCCACTAAAATTTCTACACCACGAACATGACGTGCTACAGACGCGAAATTGCTACAGACGCGAAATTTAACCGACAGGAAGAAGATACTGTGTTATCAAATGATTGGCTTTTCAGAGCATTCACACAACGTTGGCGCCGGTGGCGACACCTACAACGTGCTGACATGAGGAAAGTTTCCAACACATTTCTCATACACAAACAGCAGTTGACCGGCGTTGCCTGGTGAAACGTTGTTGTAATGCCTCATGTAGGGAGGAGAAATGCGTACCATCACGTTTCCGACTTTGATAAAGGTCGGATTCTAGCCTATCGCGATTGCGGTGTATCGTATCGCGACATTGCTGCTCGCGTTGGTCGAGATCCAATGACTGTTAGCAGAATATGGAATCGGTGGGTTCAGGAGGGTAATACGGAACGCCGTGCTCGATCCCAACGGCCTCGTATCACTAGCAGTCGAGATGACAGGCGTCTTATCGGCATGGCTGTAACGGATAGCGCAGCCACGTCTCGATCCCTGAGTCAACAGATGGGGACATTTGCAATACAACAACCAACTGCACGACCAATTCGACGACGTTTGCAGCAGCATGGACTATCAGCTCGGAGACCATGGCTGTGGTTACCCTTGACGCTGCATCACAGACATTAGCGCATTCGATGGTGTACACAACGACGAAACTGGGAGCACAAATAGCAAAACGTCATTTTTTCGGATGAATCCAGGTTCTGTTTACAGCATCATGATGGTCGCATCCGTATTTGGCGACATCGCGGCAAACACACGGCACATTGGAAGCGTGTATTCGTCATCGCCACACTGGCGTATCACCCGGCGTGATGGTATGGGGTGCCATTGGTTACACGTCTCGGTCACCTATTGTTCGCATTGACGGCACTTTGAACAGTGGACGTTAAATTTCAGATGTGTTACGACCCGTGGCTCTACCCTTCATTCGATCCCTGTGAAACCCTACATTTCAGCAGGATAATGCACGACCGCATGTTGCAGGTCCAGTACGGGCCTTTCTGGATACAGAAAATGTTCGACTGCTGTCCTGGCCAGCACATTCTCGAGATCTCTCACCAATTGGAAACGTCTGGTCAATGGTGGCCGAGCAACTGGCTCGTCACAATACGCCAGTCACTACTCTTGATGAACCGTGGTATCGTGTTGAAGCTGCATGGGCAGCTGTACCTGTACACTCCATCCAAGCTCTGTTTGACTCAATACCCAGGCGTATGAAGGCCGTTATTATGGCCAGAAGTGGTTGTAATGGGTATTGATTTCTCAGGATCTATGCTCCGAATTGCGTGAAAATGTAATCACATGTCAGTTCCAGTATAATATATTTGTCCAATGAATACCCATTTATCATCTACATTTCTTCTTGGTATAGCAATTTTATGGTCAGTAGTGTATTTGATCTTAATTCCTCCAAAGCGCTCATAAATTCTGAATGTAATACTGGATTCCTTATCTCTTCTAAATCGATTCTTGTTTCTTCTTGGACCACATCAGACAAATCTTCTCCCTCATAAAGGCCTTCAATGTCCTCTTTCGACCTATGCGCTCTCTCCTCTGCATTTAACAGTTGAATTCCCGTTGCGTTCTTAATGTTACAGCATTTGTTTTAGCTTCACTTTCCTATATGCGGAATCAGTCCTTCCGACAGTTATCTCTTTTTAGATTTCTACACATTTTTTATGCAACCATTTCTTCTTAGCTTCCCTGAACTTCCTGTTTTTATTCCATTCCTCACCGACTTGTTTTTCTGTATTTCTGAATTTCCGTGAACATTTTTGTACTTCCTTCTTTCACCGATCAACTGAAGTATTTCTTTCGTTACCGTTGCTTTATTCACAGTTACCTTCGTCGTACCTATGTTTTTCTTTCCAACTTCTTTGATTGCTCTTTCTAGAGATGTCCATTCTTTTTCCACTGTACTGCCTACTGAGCTATTTTTTATTGCTGTATCTGTAGCCTTAGAGAAATTCAAGCGTATCTCGTCATTCCTTAGTACTTCAAAAAAAAATGGTTCAAATGGCTCTGAGCACTATGGGACTTAACATCTATGGTCATGAGTCCCCTAGAACTTAGAACTACTTAAACCTAACTAACCTAAGGACAGCACACGACACCCAGCCATCACGAGGCAGAGAAAATCCCTGACCCCGCCGGGAATTGAACCCGGGAACCCGGGCGTGGGAAGCGAGAACGCTACCGCACGACCACGAGATGCGGACCCTTAGTACTTCCTTATCCTGTTTGTTTGCGCATTGGTGCTTCCTAACTAATCTCAGCGATACAGATAGCCGTACCGTAGGTGCAACCACAACGGAGGGGTATCTGTTGAGAGGCCAGACAAACGTGTGGTTCCTGAAGAGGGGCAGCAGCCTTTTCAGTAGTTGCAAGGGCAACAGTCTGGATGATTGACTGATCTGGCCTTGTAACAATAACCAAAACGGCCTTGCTGTGCTGGTACTGCGAACGGCTGAAAGCAAGGGGAAACTACAGCCGTAATTTTTCCCGAGGGCATGCAGCTTTACTGTATGATTACATGATGATGGCGTCCTCTTGGGTAAAATATTCCGGAGGTAAAATAGTCCCCCATTCGGATCTCCGGGCGGGGACTACTCAAGAGGATGTCGTTATCAGGAGAAAGAAAACTGGCGTTCTATGGATCGGAGCGTGGAATGTCAGATCCATTAATCGGGCAGGGAGGTTAGAAAAATTAAAAAGGGAAATGGATAGGTTGAAGTTAGATATAGTGGGAATTAGTGAAGTTCGGTGGCAGGAGGAACAAGACTTCTGGTCAGGTGACTACAGGGTTATAAACACAAAATCAAATAGGGGTAATGCAGGAGTAGGTTTAATAATGAATAGGAAAATAGGAACGCGGGTAAGCTACTACAAACAGCATAGTGAACGCATTATTGTGGCCAAGATAGATACGAAGCCCACGCCTACTACAGTAGTACAAGTTTATATGCCAACTAGCTCTGCAGATGACGAAGAAATTGAAGAAATGTATGATGAAATAAAAGAAATTATTCAGATTGTGAAGGGAGACGAAAATTTAATAGTCATGGGTGACTGGAATTCGAGTGTAGGAAAAGGGAGAGAAGGAAACATAGTAAGTGAATATGGATTGGGGGACAGAAATGAAAGAGGAAGCCGCCTGGTCGAATTTTGCACAGAGCACAACATAATCATAACTAACATTTGGTTTAAGAATCATGAAAGAAGGTTGTATACATGGAAGAACCCTGGAGATACTAAAAGGTATCAGATAGATTATATAATGGTAAGACAGAGATTTAGGTACCAGGTTTTAAATTGTAAGACATTTCCAGGGGCAGATGTGGACTCTGACCACAATCTATTGGTTATGACCTGTAGATTAAAACTGAAGAAACTGCAAAAAGGTGGGAATTTAAGGAGATGGCACCTGGATAAACTAAAAGAACCAAAGGTTGTACAGAGATTCAGGGAGAGCATAAGGGAGCAATTGACAGGAATGGGGGAAATAAATACAGTAGAAGAAGAATGGGTAGCTTTGAGGGATGAAGTAGTGAAGGCAGCAGAGGATCAAGTAGGTAAAAAGACAAGGGCTAGTAGAAATCCTTGGGTAACAGAAGAAATATTGAATTTAATTGATGAAAGGAGAAAATATAAAAATGCAGTAAGTGAAACAGGCAAAAAGGAATACAAACGTCTCAAAAATGAGATCGACAGGAAGTGCAAAATGGCTAAGCAGGGATGGCTAGAGGACAAATGTAAGGATGTAGAGGCCTATCTCACTAGGGGTAAGATAGATACCGCTACAGGAAAATTAAAGAGACCTTTGGAGATAAGAGAACGACTTGTATGAATATCAAGAGCTCAGATGGAAACCCAGTTCTAAGCAAAGAAGGGAAAGCAGAAAGGTGGAAGGAGTATATAGAGGGTCTATACAAGGGCGATGTACTTGAGGACAATATTATGGAAATGGAAGAGGATGTAGATGAAGATGAAATGGGAGATATGATACTGCGTGAAGAGTTTGACAGAGCACTGAAAGACCTGAGTCGAAACAAGGCCCCCGGAGTAGACAATATTCCATTGGAACTACTGACGGCTGTGGGAGAGCCAGTCCTGACAAAACTCTACCATCTGGTGAGCAAGATGTATGAAACAGGCGAAATACCCTCAGACTTCAAGAAGAATATAATAATTCCAATCCCAAAGAAAGCAGGTGTTGACAGATGTGAAAATTACCGAAGTATCAGCTTAATAAGTCACAGCTGCAAAATACTAACACGAATTCTTTACAGACGAATGGAAAAACTAGTAGAAGCCAACCTCGGGGAAGATCAGTTTGGATTCCGTAGAAACACTGGAACACGTGAGGCAATACTGACCTTACGACTTATCTTAGAAGAAAGATTAAGGAAAGGCAAACCTACGTTTCTAGCATTTGTAGACTTAGAGAAAGCTTTTGACAATGTTGACTGGAATACTCTCTTTCAAATTCTAAAGGTGGCAGGGGTAAAATACAGGGAGCGAAAGGCTATTTACAATTTGTACAGAAACCAGATGGCAGTTATAAGAGTCGAGGGACATGAAAGGGAAGCAGTGGTTGGGAAGGGAGTAAGACAGGGTTGTACCCTCTCCCCGATGTTGTTCAATCTGTATATTGAGCAAGCAGTAAAGGAAACAAAAGAAAAATTCGGAGTAGGTATTAAAATTCATGGAGAAGAAATAAAAACTTTGAGGATCGCCGATGACATTGTAATTCTGTCAGAGACAGCAAAGGACTTGGAAGAGCAGTTGAATATAATGGACAGTGTCTTGAAAGGAGGATATAAGATGAACATCAACAAAAGCAAAACAAGGATAATGGAATGTAGTCTAATTAAGTCGGGTGATGCTGAGGGAATTAGATTAGGAAATGAGACACTTAAAGTAGTAAAGGAGTTTTGCTATTTGGGGAGCAAAATAACTGATGATGGTCGAAGTAGAGAGGATATAAAATGTAGGCTGGCAATGGCAAGGAAAGCGTTTCTGAAGAAGAGAAATTTGTTAACATCCAGTATAGATTTAAGTGTCAGGAAGTCATTTCTGAAAGAATTCGTATGGAGTGTAGCCATGTATGGAAGTGAAACATGGACGATAAATAGTTTGGACAAGAAGAGAATAGAAGCTTTCGAAATGTGGTGCTACAGAAGAATGCTGAAGATTAAATGGGTAGATCACATAACTAATGAGGAAGTATTGAATAGGATTGGGGAGAAGAGAAGTTTGTGGCACAACTTGACCAGAAGAAGGGATCGGTTGGTAGGACATGTTCTGAGGCATCAAGGGATCACCAATTTAGTATTGGAGGGCAGCGTGGAGGGTAAAAATCGTAGAGGGAGACCAAGAGATGAATACACTAAGCAGATTCAGAAGGATGTAGGTTGCAGTAGGTACTGGGAGATGAAAAAGCTTGCACAGGATAGAGTAGCATGGAGAGCTGCATCAAACCAGTCTCAGGACTGAAGACCACAACAACAACAACAACTAATCTCTTAAACTTCAACCTACACGTTGTGTGTCTTTAATGCAGTGGTTTCCATTGCCTTATGCATCCTCATGCCGTTGATCATTACTGATTTTTCCGCCTTTGGGGGCAGCTTCCCACCACACGGACAAGAGAGTGCCCTGAACCTCAGTACGCTCCTCCGCCTCTTTCACGAGGTCATTGGCAGAGTGGGGGTGACTTCTTGTGCTGGAAGTCTTCAGCTGCCGATGCTGACTATTAAACAAAATGTAAGCCGTTTCGAACCCGGGTCCGATGGCATTTTTGATTACTACTCAAAGACGCGAGCCCTGGACCACAGGTTCTGCTATGCGTTTGTCTAGAACTGTCCAAATACGCTAAGTAGACCTGCTGTTCGGTTATTAGATAAAATGGTCCATTTCTTCTCTCAGAGACGTGCCACGTCTCGAAACACGCGGCTTCGTGGGTACTTTTATTTAATGTGTGCATGAGTACGGCAAATATACTACCTAGTGGAAGTAGCGGATATTCTGTGAAATACAGTAGAAGTCTGCGACGTAATATAGCCACTCAGCACTCTCCGAACGCTCTGAGCTCTCACGACAACGCCAGTAAAGCCGGTATAGATTTTTCCTGTGAGCTATGGCGAGCAGTTCTCGAGCGATGGAGGTTGCCTGTCTACAACGGACATACAAACTCGTAGAGTGCAACTTACATCTCGCACCACTCTCAGACACTGCCGACAAGCTGACTCTGAGAAAGAAAATCTCTGACGTGTATATCTTGCTTAACAGGGGATATAGAATCTATACAAAGAACTGCAGCACGAATGGTCACAGATTTGGTTGACCCAGGCAGACTTTGGCGCCAGTTCCACAGTGCGTAGCGTGGCTGCAAGCACGTATATGTAGAAAGCATACATAATTAATTAAGTACTTTTTAAAGTGATAATTAGTTCTATATCCCTATCCGACAAATTTTACTGATTTTATTTGTACCAGCTCTTTAGGACCGACACTTCAGACGCTCAACATCGTCAGTACTTTTTGCCGTGTAAGTCAGATATTGTTTCCTAGAGGATATCGCGAGACACGCAGCTTCATAAGTAAAATATCTGCCACTTGAGGATTTTGAACACTTTACTTAACTCTCACATTTCAAACAGTTCGGTGACAGATAACACTTTCCTTATTTGCGTATGCTCTATGTCTCCTTTTAGTCCCACATAATGTAACCCCCACGTGCGGCGAAGGAAGCGATCGGGGGAATGTGGCTAAGGGGTTCTCTCGGCACAATTCCTTAGCACTATTGAAATATGTTTATTAATCAATTCCGAGCACATCGAGTTTCTCAGTTTCTAAGTTTCTCAGCACACAATTGATCAAAATATGTCATACATCTAATAGAATAGAACACATAGTAAAATGAAATGCCTTTTTTTGAATTTCATCAACTTACAATGAATTGGAGCAAGAAGTATTATACCTCAAATACTGGAAGAACTATACAAGGCAAACACAATAATTAATACATAATAGTTTTACCCCACAATATCCAACCAAAATCCGACGACTTCACTAATGCTAAAGAAAAAAACTAACTATAAATCATAAAGCAGCTGTAGGAAACGCCACAGGCATTCGGGTTCGAGGCCCGGCCCGGCACGAATTTCCAGATCCCGCCTTTGCGTTGCCGCAGTGCCTTCCAATCACTTTCCATCCCATTTTCTTTCCATTCCTTTCACCCCGATTATTAATGAATATGTGCCAATTACTTTATCGTGAATCTTATCTGATCTGTTCAACATGTCCGACGAAACAGGTACTACTCATATCTATAACAATAAATGAGAACAACAAACAGTGAACGCTAGAAACAATGGAATTTTAAAATTTTACTGAAGATAATACAATAAATTAAAATCTTTTCATTTTAATTCACTTGGTCTTTCAGCAGCCTCGCCATAGTTGAAAATTTTGGTCTCTTGGCAATTAATTCTACCAAACCAGCTACACTCGTCTGCTCTAGGAGACTGCTCCAGTCACAACCAGCACAATGTATTCAACAGCCGTAGTCGAATGCACTCCAGAACAAGCAACACTGTCATAAATCCAGCCTGGTAGATACAGAGGGACAGCAAAAAAAAAAAAAAAAAAAAAAAAAAAAGGAAATGCAGCCAGGTTTGCACCTAAAACGGATTTTTATTTTGTCGGTGACAAGTGTCAGACTCCGACCACTGCCTTCCGGAGGGGCCGAGCGGTTCTAGGCGCTACAGTCTGGAACCTCGCGACCGCTACGGTCGCAGGTTCGAATCCTGCCTCGGGCATGGGTGTGTGACGTCTTTAGGTTAGTTAGGTTTAAGTAGTTCTGAGTTCTAGGGGACTGATGAACTCAGAAGTTAAGTCCCATAGTGCTCAGAGCCATTTGAACTCCGACCACTCTCAAACCAACCAATGTCTTCCAAGCAAAATGTCCGTCCAAAATAGCAGTGAATGAACTGGGTACATTAGTTAGGACCATACACATATGTACCCACTATATTCATTGCTATTTTGAACGGACATTTTAATTGGCAAATATTGGTTAGTTTGACAATGGGCGTAGACTGAAATCGGTCACCGACCAATAAACACCCATTTCAGTTGCAACGCTGGCTGTCTCTTTTTACATCACAAACAACACTAGACTCCTGACAGTGCTGCGCTCCCTGGATCCGGGAACGGCGTCTGCTCCAGTCCAGACCAGGACGATGCCCCGCGATCACAGCCAGCCACCAGCAACCGCAACTGCAGGTCCGCCAGGCAGCCTCGCTGGTTCGCTCCACGACTTCCTGCTTGACGGCTATACACCTCGGAATTAGACAGACATGTTGGCTGTGTTCCAAATGTCGAGCACCTTGCGATGCCGGCAGTTGAAACTACACCAGGACGTAAGCAAGCTTAGCATGCGCGCCACGTGGTCCTGGCGCGAATACGAAGACGCATCTGCCATTGTGCACCGCCACCTGTACTGGCTTCGAGTTGACTCTACTGGCTAACTCCCAAATGCCAGAGTGCTTCTGGCAATGGCTGTACACCCCTGGCCACGGTGCTGCGAACCGTTAATCTACTGTAGCAGCGCACTGTACCGTAACAGGTAACGAAGCGATTCGCGAAAAATAGTGTCATGAACTACTAATCCGTCCACATATGTAATTATGGCCCACATAAATGTATCTAATGCGATTTCAGAAGACAGAAGTTTTCCAAGCGCCTTCAATTAAATCGTAGCTTGCGTTAACTACAAATGAGCTTATGTGAAAATTCCAATAGAGACGTCCACAACAGATTTATCCGACATAATTTTTGACACCAGTGACGCTACATGTGATCCATTAGTCCTGTACTCAGAGAATACCCCAGTTTTTTGTTTTGGGCACTGCACTGCTGCGGGTGTGCTAATATCTATCGGTAGAGCCAGGAGTCGTGCAATTTAATTGCCATCTCACAAAAGACTAGCTACGAGCATGAAAATTGTGACGTGTCAGTCCTCCTCTGCAAATCAGAGAAAACAAACGGAACTCTCTAGGATGCTTACGACTGATCAATAAGTAATAGCAACAGAAAGGAAACAGACAGTATGAGCTGCAGCATAAAAAGGGAACCCAATTCTATTGCACTAGGCATAAATCATGCTTTAATTGATTGTGTAACACAAAGTTTTTGGGGATGAATACCAATAACCAGTTGACATATAATTAACACAGGAAGATGCTGGCAAAAAGTATGTCTCGCTCACAGGCTTGTATCACCAGTTTCCAACAGTCACTGTCTTATGGTGACATACCGTTCATACATACACTCAGTTCTTAACTACGTGTTTCTTTTCTGGTGATCGAAGACACAAAACATTGACACAGTTTTTAAATAACAGCAGAATCCTGTAAGAATAATAACCAGAAGTAGTAGTTGGACTCACTATAAATAACTGTTTAAAGAAATGAGCTGCCTTGCTGCACGAAGTGAGTACATCTACCAATCGGTTCTGCAGATTAGGAAAACGTTGCTACATATTTCACTAATAATTCGATATACAGTCGTGGAAAACGGCCAAATTTGGACTCAAATTTACCAACGAAAAAAGTCAAGAGTAGCATTTTGTATCAGGGAATAGAACTATATAATAAATTGCCCAAGAGGATGAAACCGATTACCAAAATACATCCGTTTAAAAAAGTAGGTAAGCGTTCTCCGTAATTAATGAGCACCACACATTCAAAGATTACTTAAAGGGCTCAGGGCTCTTCTTAATAACGAACAGGGTCAGTTTAAGGGTCAAGGGACGCAGGCGGCAGCTTGGGGCACCGGGATGAGAGGTGGCGCAAAAGTCGCCAGTTCAAATGGTTCAAATGGCTCTGAGCACTATGGGACTCAACATCTGAGGTCATCAGTCCCCTAGAACTTAGAACTACTTAAACCTAACTAACCTAAGGACATCACACACATCCATGCCCGAGGCAGGATTCGAACCTGCGACCGTAGCGGTCACGCGGTTCCACACTGAAGCGCTTAGAACCGCACGGCCACACCGGCCGGCAAGTCGCCCGTATTTTATAATTTGTACGTAGGCTGAATCACAGTTACTTGCGAAAACAACCCTTTTCCATGTTCACTTGACTTAAGAAATTAATTATAGAATAGATGTTGTACAACAACCACTCGTCGAGTGCCACTCACCGTTATATCGCACAGATTGTCAGTGATTAGAATGACGACTTCCTAAATTTGCGGCAGTACCGATCAGCTGCCACCTAGTACAAATGAATACCCCTTCAGCAAATGAAAAGAAGTATAACATAGTTTCTCATGTCAAATTAGCGCCTGACAGTTGTTACCCATTATATAAATTTCGAAGGAGTAAGCTTTTGTCAAGTATGTGTTGTTATCCAGCTGTTTTCTTACACCAAAGTCCATTTGAGATTTATGACGACGTCCGGACCTAGTGAGGTGGGAACTTGGTTAGTGGCTTTTTCGTTTAATACGAAGGCAACGTTTCTGAGACGCAACTCTCACTGTGGATATCTTTAATAGGAGAAGTATGTGTAGGGTACGGGTATTAAGGACGGGACAGATCCGCCATAGTTTAGTAACAAAATTCGTAAAAATTTGAGGAAACAGAGACTGTCGGGTTCTCGATTCAGAAAACAACGCAAAAGTCGACAGGCAAACAATAACAGAAATTCGTGCATCAATAAAAAGTTCGATATGTGGAGCATACAATGACTTACACCACCATTCATGTATAGTGTTGCACAGCAACCCAATTCCCAGACGTAAATTTTCGAAGCTAATGTTTCACACAGTTGGTGATAGAGCCAACTACAACTCAGACCGAGTGTCAAAGTCATAACCTAGAGCACTTGAAGAGTGCCAATATTGCAAAAGCGGGGCAACAATCGTAACTAATTGACACACAGCGAGAACAGCCATAACAAGACGCGCAAACGGTGACAGCGCCCAGAACGTCGTTCTGCAAACTCTAAAATACGGAGTAATAACGTGCAACATCTACATCTACGTGATTACTCTGCTATTCACAATAAAGTGCCTGGCAGGGGGTACAATCAACTACCTTCATGCTGTCTCTCTACCATTCCACTCTCGAACTGCACGCGGGAAAAACGAGCACTTAAATTTTGCCGTGAGAGCCCTGATTTCTCTTATTTTATCGTGATTATCATTTCCCCCTATGTAGGTGGGTGCCAACAGAATGTTTTCACAATCGGAGGAGAAAACTGGTGATTGAAATTTCATGAGAAGATCCCGTCGCAACAAAAAACGCCTTTGTTTTAATGATTGCCACTCCAATTCACGTATCATGTCTGTGACACTATCTCCCCTATTTCGCAATAATACAAAACGAGCTGCCCTTCTTTTTACTTTTTCGATGTCATTCGTCAGTCCCACTTGATGCGGATCCCACACCACACAGCAGTACTCCAGATTAGGCCGGACAAGCGTAGTGTAAGCACTCTCTTTGGTAGACCTGTTGCACCTTCTAAGTGTTCTGCGAATGAATGGCAGTCTTTGGTTTGCTCTACCCACACTATTATCTATATGATCGTTCCAATTTAGGTTATTTGTAATTGTAATCCCTAAGTATTTAGTTAAATTAACAGACTTCAGATTTGTGTGACTTATCGCGTAATCGAAATTTAGCTGATTTCTTTTAGTACTCATGTGAATAACTTCACACTTTTCCTTATTCAGGGTCTTTTGCCACTTTTCACACCATACAAATATCTTATCTAAATCATTTTGCACTTCGTTTTGGTCATCTGATGACTTTACTTGACGGTAAATGACAGCATCATCTGCAAACATTGTAAGATGGCTACTCAGATTGCCTCCTATGTCGTTAAAATAGATTAGGAGTAATAGAGGGCCTATAACACTTCCTTGGGGATCGCCGCATATTACTTCTGTTTTACTCGATGACTTTCCGTCTGTTACTACGAACTGTGACCTTTCTGACCGGAAATCACGAATCCAGTCACACAACTGAGGCGATACTCCGTAGGCACGCAGTTTGGTTAGAAGACGCTTGTGAGGAACGGTGTCGAAAGCCTTTTGGAAATCTAAAAATGTGGAATCAATTTGACATCCCCTGTCGATAGCATTTATTACTTCATGAGTAAAAGAGCTAGTTGTGTTTCAGAAGAACGATATTTTCTGAATCCGTGCTGACTACATGTCAATAAAATCGTTTTCTTCGAGGTACTTCATAATGTTCGAATACAGTATATGTTCTAAAATCCTACCGCAAATCGACGTTAGTGATATGGGCCTTTAATTCAGCGAATTACTCATATTTCCCTTTTTGGGTACTGTTGTGACTTGAGCAATTTTCAGTTTTTAGGTACGGATCTTTCTGTGAGCGAGTGGTTGTATGTAATTGCTAAATGTAGAGCTATTTTATCAGCATACTCTGAGGGGAACCCGACTGGCATACAATCTGGACAGAAGGCCTTGCCTTTATTAAGTGATTTAAGCTGATTTGTTACACCGAGGATATCTACTTCTATGTTTCTCATCTTGGCAGTTGTTCTTGACTGGAATTTAGGAATATTTACTTCGTCTTCTTTGGTGAAGCAGTTTCGGAAAACCGTGTTTAATAGCTCTGCTTTAGTGGCACTGTCATCAGTGACTTCACCGTTGTTTTAGCCAGTGATGGTATTGATTGCGTCTTGCCGCTGGTGTGCTTTATGTATGACCAGAATCTCGTTGGTTTCTCTGCCAGATTTCAAGACAGAATTTCGTTGTGGAAATTATTAGAAGCATCTCGCGTTGAAGTACGCTCTGTATTTCGAACTTCTGTAAAACTTTGCCAATCTTGGGGATTTTGCGTTCTTTTAAATTTTGCATGCTTTTTTCGTTGCTTCTGCAACAACGAACTGACCCGTTTTGTGTACCATATGGTATATATCTCTCAGTTGTTGTTGATACTTTCTCTTTGAAAACTTTCCACATCTTTTCTACACTTACGTGTTCAGATCGGAAGGAGTGAAGACTGTGTCTTAAAAAGGCGTTAAGAGCATTTTTATCAGCTTTTTTAAATAGATATACTTTGCGTTTCTTTTTGATGGATGTATGTGTTAAGGTATTCAGCCTAGCAGCCTAGCAGCAACTGCCTTGTGGTCGCTAATCCCTGTATTCGTCACAACACTCACTGTTTGTCCAGGATTATCTGTTGCTAAAAGGTCAAGCATGCTTTCGGAACCATTTACGTTTCGAATGGGCTCATGAACTAATTGTTCTAAATAATTTTCTGAGAAAGCATTCAAAACGATTTCGGATCATGTTTTATGCTTGCCGCCAGCTTTAAACGTATAATGTTTCTAGCATATCGAGGGTAGATTGAAGTCACCACCGACTATAATTGTATGAGTGGGGTACTTATTTGAAATGAGACCCAAGTTTTCTTTGAACTGTCAACAAGTACGTCTTCTGAGTTGACGGGGGGTCGGTAAAACGATCCAATTAATAGTTTAATCCGATTGTCAGGCATAACCTCCACCCAAACTATTTCACATGAACTATCTGCTTCAATTTCGCGACAAGGCAAACTACCTCTGACAGCAATAAATACTCCAGCACCAACTGTGTTTAATCTATCCTTTCTGAACACTGTTAGATCTTTTGAAAAAAAAGCGGCTGAACTTATTTCCGGCATTAGCCAGTTCTCTGTACGCACAACTATTTGAGCTTCAGTGATTTATATTAGGGCTTGGAGCTCTGGTTCTTTCCCAACACAGCTACGACAATTCACAACTACAATACCAATCTTTTCTACAACTACCTTACTGTGTTTTACCCGCCCACTTTTAGGCGGACGTCCCTTCCGTGGTTCCCTGAGACCCTCTAACCTAAAAAACCATCGAGTCCTTTCCACACAGAGTTGGTAGTTGATGGTTGGAGTGCTGACACATTATCTGCGTATCCAGTAATTCTGGCAACAGATGTGTTGTGCATGGAAATCATATCAGCCCGTACTGCATCAAAAACAGCCTTACGATGACGCACTGAAGCGCTGAAACTGGTAGCGACAAAATAAAATAAAATCTTAAAGACGGCTGTAGATGTTCTTATTTGTCACGATAGTAAACGGCCGTCGTCCCAGAGAGCTCCTGCTAACAGGATGGACATACAAAATATTCATTGTATGTGAACAGAAGCAAGGAAGGGAGAAAAGAAAGAGGAGGTATTGTTAAGATCAGTAGCATCAGGACCTTTGCGGCATCAGCGGCGACGAGTGTATATGTGTGCCGGACTAGGATTCGAGCCCGATCTCCTGCTTGGAACACAGTTGAGTTAGCCACTACGCCCCCTGGACACATTGTTTATCGCGACTGTGCGGACTATTTCGGCACGCCCCTTGGACGACCTACATTCCCACCAAGCGTCGCCTACCCGCATTCCCTGTTCGTGTCCTTCATGCTCGCTACTTAGAGATTGCCGCAGGTGGTCGGACATAATTGTGCATCTACACTATGCGTGATGGATCCATTGCCCATTGGGGCGAATCAGTTACATGAAATGCGTGATGTCTGTTCTTTCAGACATGGCCGAATGAATCCAAACAAAAATAAGATATTTCGTCTGTGGGTTTACGCAGTGCCACTGGTCAACATGTCGTCTGGCGTGTGCAACAGTGAATCTTAAATTTTGAAGACAGAATTTCACTCAACTATAGTGACGTTGCTCATGTTCATTTGGCACTAATAGCTTAAAATTCCGTTTTTACATGCTACATTGATTGTATTTAAAATTATTGGATCAGCTTCGTTACTTGTTATGTTCTACCTGCTTTGCAATGTGTATCACGATTTGATCTGTAGTACTATTTGCTTGTGATTGTTTTATAAAGTATATTTTAACAGAAATCTCTGATGATGGGCTGTGGCCAAAACATGTAATGTAATAAGGAAGTTCAAGTAACATGTTTTGAAGGTTATTAGCGACCTACCGGCATTTGTTATAATTTTCACATTTGTGTCCAAAAGGATAGACGCCACGGATTCATGTAATTGATTCACCTCGGTGGGCAACAGATCCAGCACATTTAGTGCATATGCACAATTACGTCGAACCACCTGCAGGATTCTCTAAGTAGCGAGCATGGAGGACAGGGACAGGGTCATGGACACGTGGCGATGGATGGGAATGTGGGTCGGCCAAAAGGCGTCCCGGGACAGTCCACGTAGCTGCGATATACACTGTGCCCGGGTGGCGCAGTCGTTAACGCAACTGCTACTAAGCAGGAGCACCTGGCCTCGAATCCCAGTTTGGCTCGTATTTTCACTTTTCGCCGCTGTTGATGCAAAAGCCCTGATGCAGCAAACTGCAGTAATTCCTTTCCTTTCTATCCACTCCTCCTTCAATTTACACTACTGGCCATGAAAGTTGCTACACCAAGAAGAAATGCAGATGATAAACGGGTATTCATTGGACAAATATATTATACTAGAACTGACATGTGATTGCATTGTCACGAAATTTGGGTGCATAGATCCTGAGAAATCAGTAGCCAGAACAACGAACTCTGGCCATAATAACGACCTTGATACGCCTGGGCATTGAGTCAAACAGAGCTTGGATGGCGTGTACAGGTACAGCTGTCCATGCAGCTTCAACACGATACCACAGTTCATCGCGAGTAGTGACTGGCGTATTGTGACGAGCCTGTTGCTCTGCCACCATTGACCAGACGTTTTCAATTGGGGAGAGATCTCGAGAATGTGCTGGCCAGGGCAGCAGTCGAACATTTTCTGTATCCAGAAAGGCCCGTACAGGACCTGCAACATGCGGTCGTGCATTATCCTGCTGAAATGTAGGGTTTTGCAGGGATCGAATGAAGGGTAGAGCCACAGGTCGTAACACATCTGAAATGTAACATCCACTGTGCAAAGTGACGTCAATGCTTACAAGAGGTGATCGAGACGTGTAACCAATGCCACACCATACCATCACGCCAGGTGATGCGCCAGTATGGCGATGACGAATACACGCTTCCAATGTGCGTTCACCGCGATGTCACCAAACACGGATGCGACCATCATGATACTGTAAACAGAACCTGGATTCATCCGAAAAAATGACGTTTTGCCATTCGTGCACCCAGGTTCGTCGTTGAGTACACCATCGCAGGCGCTCCTGTCTGTGATGTTGCGTCAAGGGTAACCGCAGGCATGGTCTCCGAGCTGATAGTCCATGCTGCTGGAAACGACTTCGAAATGTTCGTGCAAATGGTTGTTGTCTTGCAAACGTCCCCATATATTGATTCAGGGATCGAGACGTGGCTGCACGATCCGTTACAGTCATGCGGCTAAGATGCCTGTCATCTTGACTGCTAGTGGTAAGAGGCCGTTGGGATCCAGCACAGCGTTCCGTATTACCCTCCTGAACCCACCAATTCCATAACATGCTAACAGTCATTGGATCTCGACCAATGCGAGCAGCAATGTTCCGATACTATAAACCGCAATAGCGATAGGCTACAATCCGACCTTTAACAAAGTCGGAAACGTGATGGTACGCATTTCTCCTCCTTACACGAGGCATCACAACAACGTTTCACCAGGCAACGCCGGTCAGCTGCTGTTTGTGTATGAGAAATGTGTTGGAAACTTTCCTCATGTCAGCAGGTTGTAAATGTCGCCACCGGCGCTAACCTTGTGTGAATGCTCTGAAAAGCTAATCATCTGCATATCACAGCATCTTCTTCCTGTCGGCTAAATTTCACGTCATCTTCGTGGTGTAGCAATTTTAATGGCCAGTAGTGTACATAATGTGAGGTGTCTGTTCTTTCACACATGTCCGGAAGATCATACAACACGCATTTATATAATATTGACTGTAGTAATAGAGTCAGTTATTACAGATACCTTTGGTTGTAGGACTAATTACACACCAGCCGGTGGCCGCGGTGGCCGTGCGGTTCTGGCGCTGCAGTCCGGAACCGCGGGACTGCTACGGTCGCAGGTTCGAATCCTGCCTCGGGCATGGGTGTGTGGGATGCCCTTAGGTTAGTTAGGTTTAAGTAGTTCTAAGTTCTAGGGGACTTATGACCTAAGATGTTGAGTCCCATAGTGCTCAGAGCCAGCCAACACACCAGCCCTCGGTACCCGGCCTCTGACACTTCTAACTACACTGCAGCCCCTGTCCAACCTCGATGCCCACTGACCTCACACTTGAAAAGTAACCGTGCGATGTTCCCGTTCTGTTTAATTTATTTTATCCTAATTAGGATGTAACAATTGCTTTATTAACCGCGTATGGCAATGGAAATGTTAAATTACGGGAGTCAGTTGCTTGCAGTTGATGATTAGCCATGTGATAGCTAATCACTTCTTTCGTCTATGAGCGTTTGCAGTCTACCACACGAACTTTTTTAACTGATAGCGAACAGATGTTAACTGTTGTGGCGTAGCAAGACAGCCACGCCACGGAAGTAGCCGAAAGGCACGCGCTAAGCTCACGCAGATGGGCGTGAGGTCTGAAACAGGATACGTACTGAATGCTAAAAAGAAAAGTACGTAGCTTCTGGAATACTTAACTTTAATCCATACTTGTGGTACATCGCTCTTGACGATACAAGTGAGACTCTGTAGATACATGCAATGTTACTAATGGCGCCTTGCTAGGTCGTAGCCATTGACTTAGCTGAAGGCTATTCTAACTATCTGCTCTGCAAATGAGCGAGGTTTCGTCAGTGTGCATCGCTAGCTACGTCGTCCGTACAACTGGGGCGAGTGCTAGTCAGTCTCTCGAGACCTGCCTTGTGGTGGCGCTCGGTCTGCGATCCCTGACAGTGGCGACACGCGGGTCCGACATGTACTAATGGACCGCGGCCGATTTAAAGCTATCACCTAGCAAGTGTGGTGTCTGGCGGTGACACCACATTAACAGCACATGATCGTAGAGGAAACCTAGTAATTTTATTGTTGACTGCTTTTGAGGTGACGATCATACAGGATTTAGTTCAACAAAGAAATGGCTCTGAGAACTATGGCACTTAAAATCTGAGGTCATCAGTTTCCTAGAACATAGAACCACTTAAACCTAACCTAAGGATATCACACACATCCATGCCCAAGCCAGGATTCGAACCTGCGACCGTAGCAGCCCAGCGGTTCCGGACTGAAGTACCTAGAACCGCTGGGCCACAGCGGCCGGCGTTAGTTTAACATTTACTACTTAAATTGGCAGGAATAACTAATATTAATATGTCTCCATTCGCACATGTGTAATTAAATAGCAATCATTTTTATCAAAATTAACATAATAAACTTTTAATGAGTAACCTGATAATCACTGAAGATACTTAGCTGCTGTGATAAAACCGAGCGAGGTGGCGCAGTGGTTAGCACACTGGACTCGCATTCGGGAGGACGACGGTTCAATCCCGCGTCCGGCCATCCTGATTTAGGTTTTCCGTGATTTCCCTAGATCACTCCAGGCAAATGCTGGGATGGTTCCTCTGAAAGGGCACGGCCGACTTCCTTTCCCATCCTTCCCTAATCCGAGCTTGTGCTCCGTCCCTACTGACCTCGTTGTCGACGGGACGTGAAACAACAATATCCTCCTCCTCCTGCTGTGATAAAATATTTAACGTTAATATTATAAAAAAATATTTCAGACAAGGTAGGAAAAAGTTTCAGCCACTCAGCAATATGTAATCAGAAATTCTGTAATTGGTCAAATACTATCAACACCTCATTTTAATTAACACTTGCCACTTGTTTCGATTTACAAAGTACAGTAGCTACCACCGTACTCTGAAGAAAAGAAGCAGAAGTTTCACTCTACTTTGTGGTGTATTCTTCTCAAAAGTAACGGCGATACACAGCATCCAACACAAAATGTGGCTGGTTTATAATTTATACATGAAAGCTCAGTGTAAGTATTCAAATAAACACTAGCTTTTAAAATTATAAAAGCCTTTAATCTGAAATATTGAAACTATGAGGATGTTGATTTTCAAACACACAAATAAATACACGAGATAAGCATTTGCGTTATGAACAAGCAATATATTATTACTCAGCTTGCAGTTCCAATTATGCAATGGTTTTTACACGTTTTGCGAATAGGACTTCCCTACTCAAAGTCCACTTTACGTTGTAGTACAGACAAAATAAGACTGTTACATGTCGTAACACAGACCAAACAGAGCTGTTGCATTTCACGTGGTGACGAGCTATGTCGAAGCCTCTTTAACAAATGCTACAGAAATGTGTAATGGCGGTTTACTATTTGTGGTTCTGATTGCTGCAGAATCTTCAGCTGTACTTGTGGCCAACAATATATCTGCTGCAGTTTGCAGAGCCCCACGATCCACAATACTCCACAATAAGTGAGAGCAAATCTCTGACTCACAGCTTAGCTGCATTTTTCAGAACATGGTAGCATCATTCAGCAGTAAATCGAGGCTAATTTTACCAGTGCTGTATTTTCACCACGCAAGCACTATACAGGTGCAATGTGCTCACACTACTACTGCCTACTTAGACAAACTTTGATCGAGAGCCGCCCCTTTCCAATAGAGCGAGATACCGCCGCTCGGATTAATTTGCTATGTATTTCTACAGCCATGACTATGTGTAACACACAATACATGATTTTATAGTTGGTTTAACTCTCTAAGCTTTTTAACAAAATATACAAAACGTAATATATTTAATTATTTCTTAATATAGTTTAGTAAATGTGTCACTTAGGTTGTTTGAAATTTCCACCACGAGGTAGCAGAACGTTACGGCGATTTGTCGTCCACCTGTTATTACGACTAGATTGAGTTATCGCAACCGCTAGTTTTCAAGAGCGTCTACATTATGCGTGTCTCATACAACGCCTGTTTCAGTGCCAGAAGACCACTGCCTCAACGGTGCCAACTGTTACTTTTTAAAGTTATAATGTATAAGGCCAAACACTTTACCTGATCGCAATTTAGTAATTCTGTTACTATAGATATTGTTTAGTGTTGTGATGATACCTGTGTCGTCACAGCCGTTGCAGTACCTCGTTAGCAAAAGATCTTGCCGAGAACTCCAGAAAATTCTGGTCCTGTGTAAAAATAACTATCAGGTCGAAGGCTTTTGTTCATCTGTTGTGACAAACCAAGACAGCAAAAGGAAAGCCATTATTTGGTAGTCGCACAGACTCCTGTATTGTGGACATAGAAATGGGCAACCCAGGCATTGAGAAGCAACTGAAAGACCTTTAAACTCAGCTTGCCCCTTTCTCACACCATATCCGGCGAAGCATGTAAGGGTAAAGAGATGCTTTCGTATGCCTAGATCTCCGGAATACGCTTCACACTGTGCCCTGTTGCAAATTGAACAAAGGTCCGAGCATGCAGAAGTTTCATGTGAGTGCCTCAAATACTTCGACGGTGACAAAGGTTCCGTCAGGAGCGTCCCAGGAAACATTGAAACATTTATTGGACCTCTCTCTTTCTCCACATATACACTGAAGCGCCAAAGAAAGTGGTATAGGCATGCGCATTAAAATTCAGAGATACGTAAACAGACAGAACATAGCGCTGCGCTCTGCAAGGGCTATATGACAACAAGCGCGTCTGGCGCAGTTAGATCCGTTACTGCTGCTACAATGGCAATTATCAACATTTAAGCGAGTTTGAACGAGCGAAGGGACATAGCATCTACGAGGTAGCACTGAAGTGAAGATTTTCCCGTACGGCCATTTTATGAGTGTAACTTGAATATTAGTAATCTGGTAAAACATTAAAGCTCCAACATCACTACGCCGGGAAACAGATCCTGCAAGAACGGGTCCAACGACGACTGAAGAGAATCGTTCAACGTGACAGAAGGGTAACCCTTTTGAAAATTCTTGCATATTTCAGTGCTGGGCCATCATCAAGTGTCAGCGTGCAAACCATTCAACAAAACGTCATAGATATCGGCTTTTGTACCGAAGGCCCACTCGTGTACCCAGATATGCTCAATAATCTTCCTGTCCTTGGAGTTTGGTGGCCAGCGGAAGTGTTTAAACTCAGAAGAGTCCTTTACGCCTCGCCTGCACCCGTGAACAACAACATTGGACTGTTTGTGACTGGAAACATGTTACCTGGTCGTACGAGCCTCGTGTCAAATTCCATCGAGGTAATGGATGTGTACGGGTATGGAGAGAACCTCATATATCCATGGACCCTGCATGTCAGCGGGAGACTGTTGAAGTTGGTGGAGGCTCTGTAATGGTGTGGTGCGTGAGCATTTGGAGTGATACGGGACTCCTGATGCGTCCAGATACGACTCCGACAGGTGACACGTATGTAAATATCCCGTCTGATCACCTGCATCCATTCATGTCCATTGTGCATTTTGACGGACTTGGACAGTTCCAGCACGACAATGCGACACCCTACACGACCGTAATTGCTATAGAGTGGCTCCAGTAACACTCTTCTAAGTTTAAACACTTCCGCCGGTCACCAAACTCCCCAGACATGAACATTGTTTAGCATATCTGGGATGCCTTGCAACGTGCTCTTCAGAAGTGATCTTACGAGTTTATGGACAGCCCTGCAGGATTCAAGGTGTAAATTCCTTCCAGCACTACTTCAGACATTAGTCGAGCCAATGCCACGTCGTGTTGTCGCAGTTCTGCTTGCTCACGGGGCCCCTACACGATATTAGGCGAGTGTACCCGTTTCTTTCGTTCATCAGTGTGTAAATGATCTGACAGGTAGTGTGGGCAGCAGCCTGGGACTCTATGTTGATGAAGTTGTATTGCACCGGAATGTGTGAATCTTAAGTGACTGTAAGCCGATACACGATGACTTAGACAAAATCTCTGTGTTGTGTGCTGAATAGCTGGTTGTTCTAAATATAAGAAAATTTTATTTGATGCAGATGATTAGGAAAAACAATCTGCAGTGTCGCTATAAGAGATCATTGGAACAGCGGAAAGTTCCATAGGGTTGGAAGAAGGCACAGGTCATAAAAAGATATAAAAAGGGTAGAAAATCAGATGCACATAATTACCGGCCAATTTCACTGACGTCGATTTGTTGTAGAATCATGGAACATATTTTTATTCAGACATAATGAACTTTCTAGACTCTAAGAATTTCATTTGCAGAAACCAGCACGGTTTTAGGAAACAGCGGTCATGCGAGACACAGCTGGCCCTCTTTATGCATGATATACAACGGCCTCTAGATACCGGCTCCCAGATTGATGCGATATTTCTCAACTTTCGAATGGAGTTCGTCTCAGTTCCGCACTGTCGCTTGCTCCAAAAACTGCGCGCTTACGGTCTGTCCAATGACATATGCGGTTGGATATAATGTTTTCTAACAGACAGAGGACAGTATATCGTCCTGAATGGGGTGACTTCAACAGAACCAACCGTAACTTCAGGTTTGCCCCATGGCGGCGTAATAGGTCCGCTGCTTTTTACGCCGATGGTACGGACAGTGTCATTAGACTGTTTGCCGATGATGCTGTAGTCTACAGGAAAGTAGTATCACACGAAAGTTGTGAACAAATCAATTAGGATTTGCAGAAAATAAATACGTGGTGTAATGACTGGTAGTTATGTCTCAATATTAGTGAGCGTAACCTACTGCGTATAACAAGGCGAAAATCCCCATTAATGTACGAGTACAAAACAAATACCTAGTCTTTGGAAGCGGTAACATCCGTCAAGTATCTGGGTGTTACTAATCGAAATGATCTCAAATGGAATGATCAGATTACACAAGTAACGGGCAAGGCGAACTCTAGATTTCGGTTTATTGGTAGAATCCTGAAGCGATGCGGTCCTTTAACAAAGGATATTGCTTACAGTACGTTAGTTCGACCAGTCTTGGAGTACTGTTCCTCTGTATGGGACCCTTACCAGTTGGATTTGATTCAAGACATTGAGAAGGTCCAAAGAACAGCGGCAAGATTTGTGAATGGTACATTTAGCCATCGCGAGAGCGTTACAAATCTCATTGAAAGTTCGAAGTGCGGCACACGTGCAGATAGACGACGCACTAAAAGGAAGGGGCTGCTCGCTAAATTCCGAAATCCGATCTTCGCCGAGCATGTAGAGCATATATACCACCAACTTTCAAATCGCGCAATGATTACCATTCAAAGATAAGGGAAATTACTCGTACTGAGGCGTTCAGACAGTGGTTATTTTCCTTCGCGCGATCCGCTAGTGGAACAGGGTGGGGGGAATATGACTTTGGCTCGAACTGTGCCCTCCGCAACACACCGCTTGGTGGCTAGCGGAGTATATATGTAGACGTAGATGTAGATGTTCGAATACAGTAGTAATGGCGTGCTGCTTACGCAGTCATGTCGATTAATTATCAAAATGTAGCAATTTTAAAGCGATGTGAAATAGAATTAGCACGTGAGGTCGGAAGTAGGGAAGGCGAATGTAAGATAGGAAAGTGTAACTCGTCTACAAAGGACACCGATCATAGAACGTTAGTTTGATCCATTCCTGAATAGAGTTCAAGTGTCTGTGATCCACACCAGGCCGAATTAAAGGAAGATATCGAGAAATTTAGAGACGTGCTGCTAGATTTGTTGCCGGTAGGTTCGATAAACACTTAAGTATTACATTGATGCTTTGTGACCTGAAATGGAAATCCCTGGAGGGAAGACGACGTTCCTTTAGCGAAACACTATTAAGAAGATTTAAAGAACCGGCCTTTTCATTTGACCAGTACGGAATCTACAGCCGCCGACGTACATTTCATGTAAAGACAAGACAAAAGAAATTAGGACTTGTAGGGAGATATCCAGGTTGTGTTTCCCTCGCTCCATTTACGAGTGGAACAGGAAAGGGAATGAGTAGTAGTGGTAAAAGGTATCCTCCTCCACACACCATATGGTAGTGGAATATGTATTAAATGTAGGTTCAGATCTACTTGCAGTAGTATTAATTTCCTTAGTACTAATTTCCTCACTCAGTCGATCGGGAGCTTCATTTCGTTATATCGTAGCTTACTGATAATGTGTGGAGTTTTGACATGTGATCTTCCTTCGTTACGAGGCCCGTATTGTTCACAAGCAGCAAAATCGCGGATATTCCGACTATGAAAACGTAAATTTAACTCAGCATTTTTCGTTGTATATCTTCCCGAATTTCTTTAATTGTTCAAAAATTCTTAACATTTTACCTCATTTTTAAGTTTTTGTATTTAACGTTCATTTATGACACAACTATTCATTTTTTCAACGTTGGCAAGAAAGAACAATGCTTATACCTCTAGGAGAAACTGTAGCGGGACTTTGAATTTCGCCGCGCTACGCTCGTTCCCTCAGATGAAAATTATACCGTCGCAGCGGTATGACCGCTCGACGGCAGAGAAAATACTAAAATTGAAACTCTTTTTTGTTTTTCTATCAGTTTATTTATTGTCTCTCGAGAGCGGAAGCTTAATGCAGACGTGATCCGATGCTGACGTAAAAAACTTAATAGCTAGTCTTGATCTGATTTTAATGTGTAGGCATATTGAGGAAGTTGTTATGAAATTTGGAGGAGGGAAGCAACATAAAATAAATTGCATTTAATATCAAGACGGTTTTGTGTACATTAGAAATTCCTGGACAATGAAACTTACTGCAAGATTTCGGAGCAGACTTTTCACGCAGAAATGAAGTAGGAGATTTTTGAAGACCTGAACGCCGCACGAAACAAGAAGACATGATAACATGGTATAGAATTAACTCTAAGCTACGCCATTTCCCCCTGTCAGTTACATTTTGTTATTCTCTGTTCTTCTTCAATAATTTTTGTAGTGGAAATTGGTTTAACTTTTGCTCAAAAACGCCACAAGGACCATCCCAACAATAGCTTTTCCGAATCACGAAGTCCGATGGCTTTTCTGTAACACGAAGTCTGATTTGCTTTTCATTCTTTCCCTTTTTCAAGGACATTTACGATTTTAAAACCCCCTTTTTACTCACCATTTCTTCCCACCATTTTCAACCTTTTCTTTTTCTTTTCTTCTCTTTTTTTCTTTTTTTATTAACCACTACAAAACGTAATACTGTTGCTCAAGAGTGTACTCGTACATAACTGAAATAAACTTATGATTCATCTACCTGTCGTCATTCTCTCACGGCTAAGTGTTTCTAACATTTACCAGCTATGAGTTCTGAAACAAAAATATGATACTTTCTAGCGATGTTTCTGTTAGCATACAGAGACTGTCGAAAGTGAGGAACACCTTATAGAAATTCTTCCAACATGTGCTGAAACAAATTGAATGTGCACTACATTACAATGCAATGTTGCTTCTAAATTTCAAAGCAATCGGTCAAGAACATTCAGAACATTCGAGGAAACGAATATTTACATTGTTATTCACACAGATTTTGCTTTTGTCTTCTATTCTATTAGATTTTTATTTCATTTTATTTTCAAGTAAGAACTATAGAATATGAAGCACGTTTCTGCCTTTATGCAGTCCAGAACAGTCTTCTAGCTTAAGTCTCTAAAGGTCCGAATGTTTTCCGCTCGGACTGTAACTGGAGGTGTGGGTGGTACCGAGGCCAAACCCATTAAGACGACGATGCGTAGCCTGCCTGCTGCTAACCGGATGCCGCGTCGCCTGCCCTTTGTTCTCACCCTCATTCAGAACGACGACGACAATAACAACAACAACAACAATGGCGTCGTTTTGCGTCGCAGCAGCGTCCTGCGAGGCTGAAAACGCACAGTGGGTGTTGGGCTGTGGCAGTTTTCTCGTTAACACCACCTCCGGCCTTTCAAGGGCTTCTACCATTACAGACGACTAATAACTGCGTCGTTCAAATCAACAGTAAATACGCGTAGACGTAGAAGCAAATGAATCACTGGAGAACCGGGAAAAATTACATCTTTATACTATAAGGTCGTCGTAATGCTTACAGGTTTTGTTATTATTTAATCTGAAAACGTCTCCTTTCAATGAAGCTCGTATCTCGTTGCACCTGTGAAACGTTTACTACCGTGTCTTTCGTAATACATAATGGTGTGGTCCAATACAGCTGAATGTAAAGACGATCTTCTACAATTTTACGTTAACTTGAGGAAAGACAACCACTGATACCAAGTTGCTGTATGACAGATTTGTTGATTGTAACGAGAATGAGAGCTAGGATATGGGGCTGCGAGTCTCAAACTAGTAACGGCGGAAAAATAAGCGATGAATTAACTGTGAGAGTATAAAAGCCATTTCAAGAAGAACAATTGTCGAATTCATCATTCCACTGCTAGCCTCTACAACGTACTATTATTCATAAGTGACTTTTGTATGTTTTTCTGAACAAGGAGTAGTCCACAGTTGCCATTTAGATATAATGTGGCATCAGATAAATAGTTTATCACTATCATGTGAAGCTGGGCACCTGCAGGAGAGAGGTGGTGGAAGGGGGAGGGGGAGTGGGAGGGGAGAGCAGTGCTGGCTTTTGTCCTTAGTAATAATTCATTTAGTTTATAAACATGAAAAACAACCTGTAACCGAAAGGCGTTGATTTCTGTGGTCTAAAATACCTAAAAAAATCCGAAAATGATCTGAAATTATCGATAAAATTGTGAAAAAATAATACAAAACATATGTTCTGTGAGTTATATAATACTATGCTGTAGGAGGATGGAACTGAAATTATAAAAGAGACAATTAATTGAACATCACTATGTTCTTCTTTAAGAAATCTCATTCTTTGAAAATGTACAATTTTTTTTTTTTCAGCCACCTTTGAGCTATAGAGGCATATAACTGTCAGAATGTGGAGAGTATATAACTTGCATGTATTAGAATGCAACATTGCGTCCGAATTTCAAAGCAATGGGTCATGATCTTTTGGAGACACTCAATTTTGAACAAGCGAACACTTACACTGTTATATTTGTAGACTGGGGTTTGTATATATCTTTCTGAGATTTTTTAACAATGCTTCCCTTTTACTAAATTTATAAAATAACATATATTAAATAAATAGTGATACAAAAACATACATGTATTCCAATGCAATGTTGTGTCAAAAGTTCAAAGTAGGCAGACAAAGCATTTTTGAAGATTTGCAATTAGGACAATTTACAGTTTATGTATAAGTACAAACACAGATGTTCCTTTTTTCAAATTTTAAAGCTGTGAAAATTCTTCACGAATTGGTTTGAAACTTTGACAAAATATTGCATTCAAATACTCACATGTTTTTGTATATCTGCTGGAAAACTATCTGGTATATACATAAAAAAATGGGAAACATTGTAAAAATATAAAAGTGGGTTTGTTCAAAATCGTTAATCTCCAAAAGTTCTTGAACAATTGCTTTGAAACTTTGACACAAGGTTGAATTTTAACATGAGTGAGTTGTTACTTACCTAATTCTTTAATATATGATGTACAATATATGTATATGTAACTTTTCGAGATAACTTTTTTATAACTGCATTTCGCTGTTGTTAAATTTATATAAATTTATTTATTATGTTTATTTAAAAAATAGGTAAATAATAACACACACATACAACAGTGAAACGTTGTGCCAATATTTCAAAGCAATACAACAAGAACTTTCAGATATTTGCTAGTAGGAACATCCACATTTTCAAAATAAGAGTAAAGTCAATGTTTGGTTCTTCAGAATCTCCAATCTTTGAATGTTTTTCATGTATTACTTTGAAATATTGGTGCAATGTTGGATTTTAATACTCATGTGTTTTCAAATACCTACTGGAACACCATCTGGTATATATGTCATGAAAGTTGAAATTTTATATAAATGTTAAAGTTGGTTTGTTCAAAATCATTAATCTCCGAAAGTTCTTGATCAATTGCCTTGAAATTTTGAGACTAAATTGAATTCTGACCCTGGCTTATTTTTAGGTACCTAGTTCTTTATACAGATAACATTGTCACCAAAAATTTTCAAAATGTACCTATCCCAATTACTTCGTATTTATAAATAACACTCTAATAAATCTTTAGATATGTATAGACTATACATGATCAAAAAGGAAAGTTGTGTTTATGGCTTATTCGTTTATGATTACAATACTATTGCGGAACCTGAATTTGAAAAAAAACAGTAAACAAAGATTAAGGTCAGAGAGAGAGAGAGAGAGAGGGAGAGAGAGAGAGAGAGAGAGAGAGAGAGAGAGAGAGAGAGAGAGAGAGAGAGAGAGGGAGGGAGGGGGGAAAGAATGGCCTGAGGGGAGGGAAGAAATGGACATAGAAACCAACAAGAATGAGATGCTAGAGAGGGGGCAGGAGAAGATGGAGAGAGAAGGGAGGAGAAGAAAATATAGAAAGAGGGGAAGAGGTAATGGATGAGAGAGGAGGAGATATAGGGGGAGGAAGAGATTGACAGAGAGAGGAGGAGATGAAGACGGAGAAAGGTAGGGGAAGACGGTGATGAACAGAGAGAGGGTTAGGGCGGAGGAGATGAACAAAGAAAGGAGGAGGGGAGATGGGCAGAGACAGGAGAGAGAAGGAAATTATGACTATGTCCAGTTCTTATATATATTTGAAACGTCAGTTTTCTCTTTTGTTTCTTTTGCATTTAAGCAGACTGAGCCCATGTACAGCTAGTTACAAATAATCATCATTTTCAGTATTCAAAAATTTTTTAATGTTGAGCTATCATTTTACAGATTTCTGTTTTATTTAGCGTGAAACGATTATTAATTAAATAAATGCATTACACATTTCAGAGTGACAATTATTGAACTATATGAAAATAGACGTAAATTAGTTACAAACTACGGTGTGCGCACACTTTATTCAACATGTAAACGTCAACGTAGATATAGGTTTAGGTTATGGTAATTTCGATGTGTCTGCCATCATTGGCGATGATGTGATGCAGACGAATAGTGAAGTTCTGCATGATCCGCTGAAGTGTCGGAACATCTATGCTGCCGATGACCTCCTGAATGGATGCTTTCAATTCAGCAACGATTTTGGGATTATTGCTGTACACCTTATCTTTGATGTCGCCCCACAAAAAGGAATCGCTTGTGTTCAGATCCGGAGAATATGATGGCCTATCGAGGCCGATGCTATTGGCCTCTGGATATCCCAAAGCACAGAATGCAGCCCCCAAACTGCTCCTCCAGGACATCAGACACTGTTCTGCTAGGATGGGGTCGAGCCCTGCCTTACAAGAATCACATCTTGTCGAAAGCAGGGCAACTTTGGACAATGGGGAGAAAATCATCGTCCAAAACCTTCACGTACCGTTCGGTAGTCACTAGCCATCAAGGAATATCTCACCGATTAATCCGTGACTGGACATTTCACACCACACAGTTACCCGATGAGAGTGAAGAAAGTTTCTCGATCGCGAAATGTGGATTCTCAGTCACCCAAACACGCCATTGAGAACTCCAGCCGGTGAAGGAGTGTGTCAGCACCACCGCCAGAGACGTCCAATTACGTAGCGAGTCATTTGTCAAAGCTGAGTGCGGCCGCCGGCATTTTTAGGACATCGGACAAGTTTGTATGACCTAATGGCGATAATGACAGACGACTATTTCAACGACCCACCGTGCTTTTCTTCACTGTCAGCTCTCCGTAAACATTCTGCAAGCGCCCATGGATATCTGTGTTCCTCTGGTTTTTCGCCAAAGGAAACGCAATGGTAGCCTTGTGCTTCAAACGCATTTCCGTTACGGACGCCATTTCGAAGGATACGCATAACACCGCCACCTATCGGAACTTCATGAAACTATACGGGCTAAAGAGGGAATATTCCACGACGTCACTGCGCTATAACAACGGTGAAGTCACTGATGACAGTGTCACTAAAGCAGAGTTATTAAAGCGGTTTGCCGAAACTCCTTCACCAAAGAAGATGAAGTAAATGTTCCTGAAATCCAATCAAGAACAACTGCCAAGATGAGAAACAAAGCAGCTTAAATCACTTAATAAAGGCAAGGACTCCGGTCCAGATTGTATACCAGTCAGGTTTCTCTCACTATATGCTGATAGAATAGCTCCATATTTAGCAATTACACACATCAAGAAAAGTCTTGCAGCACCCCGGTTCCCAGAACTCCTGAAGATAGTCATTAACTTGTATTGCATCACAGACACTGTCCCTTTTACTATTCAGAGATATCACTAAACCCGCCCAAAGATATAGGCCTAAAAATCATGCATGAGCGGCGCCTATTAGACGGAGGGGGTCCGACAGCCGATCAGTCCCAGTCATTCCACCAGGAAGGAGGTACACTGCTCGTATTGTCAGTAGTTCAACCATGCCTAGATGTTCAGTACTGGAGGTCAATCGCATCCACATTGTTACATTGTGCCAGGAAGGGCTCTCAACAAGGGAAGTGTCCAGCCGCCTCGGACTGAAACAAACCGATGTTGCTCGGACATGGAGGACATATAAAGAGACATGAACTGTCTGTCGATGACATGCCTCGATCAGGCCGCCCAAGGGCTACTACTGCAATGGATGAGCGCTACCTATAGATTATAGCTCGGAGGAATCCTGACAGCGCCACCACCATGTTGAATAACGCTTTTCGTGCAGCCACAGGACGTCCTTGTTACGACTCAAACTGTGCGCAATAGGTTGCATGATGCGCAACTTCACTCTCGACGTCCTTGTCGAAGTCCATCTTTGCAACCACGACATCATGCAGCGCGGTAAAGAGGGACCCGATAACATGAATAATCAGGATTGGCACCACATTCTCTTCGCCGATGATTGTCGCATATGTTGTCATCCAGACAATCGTCGGAAACGTGTTTGGAGGCAACCCGGTCAGGTTGAACGTCTTAGACACACTGTCCAGCGAGTGCTGCAAGGTAGAGGTTCCATGACGTTTTGGGGTCACATTATGTGGGGCCGACGTAGGCCGCTGGTGGTCATGGAAGACGCCGTACGTGAATGCTATCTTCCGACCGATAAAGCAACCATATCGGCAGTATATTTACGAGGCATTTGTCTTCTTAGACAGTTTGGGTCCCAACGTGCACATCGTGTGAATGACTTCCTTCAGGATAACGACATCGCTCGACTAGAGTAACCAGCAAGTTCTCCAGACATCAAGCCTATCGAAAACGCCTGGGATAGATGGCTGTTTATGGTCGATGTGACCCACCAACCACTGTGAGGGATCTGCGCCGAAGTGCCGTTTACGAGTAGGACAATGTGGACCAACGGCGCCTTGATGAACTTGTGGATAGTATGCCACGACGAAAACAAGCATGCATCAATGCAAGATGACGTTCTACTGGGTATTAGAGCACCGGTGTGAACAACAATGTGGACCACCACCTCTGATGGTGTCTCTGTAAGGTAGTACAGCATGCAATGTGTGGTTTTCATGAGCAGTGAAAAGGGCGGAAATGACGTTTATGTTGATCTCTATTAAAATTTTCTGTACAGGTTCTGAGACTCTCGGAACCAAGGTGACGCAAATTTTTCTTTTTTGATGTGTGTATATACAGCCGCTCACCCACAGAAAGACCCGTACCTGACGACTGGAAAACTGCTCAAGTCACACCAATACCCAAAAAGGGAAGTTGGAGTAATCCGCTAAATTAAAGCCCCATATCACTGACGTCGATTTGGAACATATACCGTATTCGAAGATTATGAAGTACCTCGAAGAAAACGGTTTATTGACACATAGTCAGCATGGAGTCAGAAAAAATCGTTCTTTCGAAGCACGAATAGCTCATTATACTCATGAAGTAATAAGTGCTATCGAGAGGGGATGTCCAATTGAATCCATATTTTTAGATTTCTGGAAGGCTTTCGACACCGTTCCTCAGAAGCCTCTTCTAACCAAACCGAATGCCTATGGAACATCGCCTCAGTCGGGAAGACTGAAGATCACAGTTCGTAGTAATAGACGGAAAGTCATCGAGTAAAACAGAAGTAATATCTGGCGTTCCGCAAGAAAGTGTTGTAGGCCCTGTACTGTTCCTAATCTATATTAACGACATAGGAGAGAATCTGAGTAGCCATCTTTGATTTTTTGCAGATGATGCTGTCATTTACTGTCTAGTAAAGTCATCAGATGACCAAAATGAATTGCAAAATGATTTACACATGATATCAATAGGTGCGAAAAGTGGCAGTTGACCCTGAACAAAGAAATGTGTGAATTTATTCATATGATTACTACAAGAAATCGGCTAAATTTCGATTACGCGATAAGTCACACAAATCTGAAGGCTGTAAATTCAACTAAGTACTTAGGGATTACAATTACAAATAACCTAAATTGGAACGACCAAATACAGTACAAAGAAAGGCAGCTCGTTTTGTATTATCGTGAAATAGGGGAGATAGTTCCACAGACGTGATACGTGAATTGGAGTGGCAATCATTAAAACGTAAGCATTTTTCTTTGCAACGGGATCTTCGCATGGAATTTCAATCACCAGTTTTCTCCTCCGATTGCGAAAACATTTTGTTACCACCCATCTAAACAGGGAGAAATCATCATCACGATTAAATAAGAGAAATCAGGGCTCGCACAGAAAAATTTAAGTGCCGTTCGAGAGTTGAACGATAGAGAGACAGTTTGGAGGTGGTTCATTGAACCCTCTGCCAGTAACTTTTTTGTTAATGGCAGAGTAATCACGTAGATGGAGATGTCCCACAACAAATTCCGCGTATTTTGAACCGAAACAGAATGAGAACAAAATGTGTTGCATTACTTATTGAACGCTCCTCGTGTAAGTGTTGAGTCAAGGGCTCTTGGCTTTCTAGGAGTTAGAAATACTGCATCTTATTACGAGCCGTTGCATCAGTTTTAAGTGATGGTACATTTGAATCCTGTTCTGCGAGGGAATGCTAAAGTAACAGAATCGAAACGTTTGAGAAGCGGTGTGGTTAAGGACGCTAAAATTATGTGGACTTATAAGAAATGAGGTGGTTAACTGCAGAATCGGTGAGGAGAGAAAAATGGGAAAACTTGAAAAAAAAAAACACCATCAGGACGCTATGAAACGTGTTGAGACATCAGGGAATAACTGCCGTGGCACTAAAGGGAACTGTAGAACGCTAAAACTGTAGCAAAGGACAGAGACCGGAATATATCTAACAAATAACATAGGACGATGAGTGTAATTGCCACTCTGGGATGAAGAGGTTGATACAAATAGAGGAACTTGTGGGGGGCCGCATCAAAACAGCCAGAGGGCTGTGAAACAAAAAGAACAACTTTAAGAGTATTTAGTAGACGACTCCACTGAGTCACTCGGAACATATTCAGAATCAACCTAAATTCATAGTAAATTGAGACCGATATGTTGGACACATCAGTGCCCACCTGTTTAGTCATCCGTTACGTAGCTAGATCATTTGTTGTAATCAGGAATTACGTAAAATCAGATATTGAAACAAGAAAGTCTTCCAGTTGCTATACGATCTCATATCCAAATTGTAGACGATATCCACTGGATGCAACGTCTGCACCCTGTGGATGGCACCCGTGTTATTGTTGTGTACATCTACATATACATTTATACTCCGCAAGCCACCCAACAGTGTGTGGCGGAGGGCACTTTACGTGCCACTGTCATTACCTCCCTTTTCTGTTCCAGTCGCGTACGGTTCGCGGGAAGAACGACTGTCTGAAAGCCTCCGTGCGCGCTCGTATCTCTCTAATTTAACATTCGTGGTCTCCTCGGGAGGTATAAGTAGGGGGAAGCAATATATTCGGTACCTCATCCAGAAACGCACCCTCTCGAAACCTGGCGAGCAAGCTACACCGCGATGCAGAGCGCCTCTCTCGCAGAGTCTGCCACTTGAGTTTGCTAAACATCTCCGTAATGCTATCACGGTTACCAAATAACCCTGTGACGAAACGTGCCGCTCTTCTTTGGATCTTCTCTACCTCCTCCGTCAACCCGATCTGGTACGGATCCTACACTGATGAGCAATACTCAAGTATAGGCCGAACGAGTGTTTTGTAAGCCACCTCCTTTGTTGATGGACTACATTTTCTAAGGACTCTCCCAATGAATCTCAACCTGGTACCCGCGTTACCAATAATTAATTTTATATGATCATTCCACTTCAAATCGTTCCGCACGCATACTCCCTGATATTTTACAGAAGTAACTGCTACCAGTGTTTGTTCCACTATCATATAATCATACAATAAAGGATCCTTCTTTCTATGTATTCGAAAATACATTACATTTGTCTATGTTAAGTGTCAGTTGCCATTCCCTGCACCAAGTGCCTATCCGCTGCAGATCTTCCTCATTTCGCTACAATTTTCTAATGGTGCAACTTCTCTGTATACTACAGCATGATCCGCGAAAAGCCGCATGGAACTTCCGACACTATCTACTAGCTCATTTACATATATTGTGAAAAGCAATGGTCCCATAACACTCCCCTGTGGCACGCCAGAGGTTACTTTAACGTCTGTAGACGTCTCTCCATTGATAACAACATGCTGTGTTCTGTTTGCTAAAAACTCTTCAATCCAGCCACACAGCTGGTCTGATATTCCGTAGGCTCTTACTTTGTTTATCAGGCGACAGTGCGGAACTGTATCGAACGCCTTCCGGAAGTCAAGGAAAATAGCATCTACCTGGGAGCCTGTGTCTAATATTTTCTGGGTCTTATGAACAAATAAGGGAGTTGGGTCTCACACGATCGCTGTTTCCGGAATCCATGTTGATTCCTACAGAGTAGATTCTGGGTTTCCAAAAACGACATGATATGCGAGCAAAGAACATGTTCTAAAATTCTACAACAGATCGACGTCAGAGATATAGGTCTATAGTTTTGCGCATCTGCTCGACGACCCTTCTTGAAGACTGGGACTACCTGTGCTCTTTTCCAATCATTTGGAGCCTTCCGTTCGTCTAGATTGTTGCGGTACACGGCTGTTAGAAGGGGGGCAAGTTCTTTCGCGTAATCTATGTACAATCGAATTGGTATCCCATCAGGTCCAGTGGACTTTCCTCTGTTGAGTGATTCCAGTTGCTTTTCTATTCCTTGGACACTTATTCCGATGTCAGCCATTTTTTCGTTTGTGCGAGGATTCAGAGAAGGAACTGCAGTGTGGTCTTCCTCTGTGAAACAGTTTTGGGAAAAGGTGTTTAGTATTTCAGCTTTACGCGTGTCATCCTCTGTTTCAATGCCATCATCATCCCAGAGTGTCTGAGCTGGATATGCTGTTTCGAGCCACTTACTGATTTAACGTAAGACCAGAACTTCCTAGAATTTTCTGTCATGTCGGTACATAGAATTTTACTTTATAATTCACTGAACGCTTCACGCATAGCCCTCCTTACGCTAACTTTTATATCGTTTAGCTTCTGTTTGTCTGAGAGGTTTTGGCTGCGTTTAAACCTGGAGTGAGGCTCTCTTTGCTTTCGCAGTAGTTTCCTAACTTTGTTGTTGAACCACCGCGCGACTGCTACGGTCGCAGGTTCGAATCCTGCCTCGGGCATGGATGTGTGTGATGTCCTTAGGTTAGTTAGGTTTAAGTAGTTCTAAGTTCTAGGGGACTGATGACCACAGAAGTTAAGTCCCATAGTGCTCAGAGCCATTTTTTTGTTGTTGAACCACGGTGGGTTTTTCCCGTCCCTCACAGTTTTACTCGGCACGTACCTGTCTAAAGCGCATTTTACGATTGCCTTGAACTTTTTCCATAAACACTCAACATTGTCAGTGTCGGAACAGAAATTTTCGTTTCGATCTGTTAGGTAGTCTGAAATCTGCCTTCTATTACTCTTGCTAAACAGATAAACCTTCCTCCCTTTTTTATATTCCTATTAACTTCCATATTCAGGGATGCTGCAACGGCCTTATGATCACTGGTTCCCTGTTCTGCACTTACAGAGTCGAAAGGTTCGGGTCTGTTTGTTATCAGTAGGTTCAAGATGTTATCTCCACGAGTCGGTTCTCTGTTTAATTGCTCGAGGTAATTTTCGGATAGTGCACTCAGTATAATTTCACTCGATGCTCTGTCCCTACCACCCGTCCTAAACATCTGATTGTCCCAGTCTATATCTGGTAAATTGAAATCTCCACCTAAGACTATAACATGCTGAGAAAATTTATGTGAAATGTACTCCAAATTGTCTCTCAGTTGTTCTGCCACTAATGCTGCTGAGTCGGGAGGTCGGTAAAAGGAGCCAACTATTAACCTAGCTCGGTTGTTGAGTGTAACCTCCACCCATAGTAATTCACAGGAACTATCCACTTCTACTTCACTACAGCCACTGATCTATTGTTATTGATGTTATCAGGAGACTGGATTAGTAAGAACTATGTTCAACATGTGTACCTCTACACTGTCCAGTCTCACTAATGTGACCACACGTCAAAAGCCTGAATAGTCACCTTTCGCAGCCCAGTTGCTATACGATCTCAAATCCAAATTGAGGACGTGTCCACTAGATGCAACGTCTGCACCCTGTGATTGGCACGCGTATTATTGTTGTCAATGTAAGAGCCATTGATCTATTGTTATTGATGTTATCAGGAGACTGGATTAATAAGAACTGTGTTCAACATGTGTATCTCTACACGGTCCAGTTTCACTAATGTGACCGCACTTCAAAATCCTGAGTAGTCACCTTTCGCAGCGCAGACCGCAGTGGGAGGTGCAGGAAGAGAGTAACGTTCTCGGAGATACCGACAGGGATGTGGACCCATGCCGACTCAAGATTCGTGTCTAACTGCGCTAGGATTTTCGTTTGACAGGGATGTGCTAGGTTTTTCATCTCATAGGAATGTGGAACCATTCCGACTCAAGTATCGTGTCTGTTATCCAGTAGTCCGGGAGAGGCACGGTAAGAAAACGATTGAGGTAGTGGCTATAATCAGATACAATTGGCTTCAGTAAACACATACACTTTGTATTTAAGAAACTAACTTTCAACAACCATTTTAGAAGATTTTACTACAATGATAACTGAAGGCCTTAATAAGAAGGATTTTTCTTTGTCGGCTTATGGCCAGGCAAAACTTCAGAATACTTAACAGCTGCAGGTCTGAATGACAAGTGAGGAAGGCAATTACACATTAACCAATACTAAGATATTTTCTTCTTAAACAATCAAAAACTGCAACGAGCTATAGTAACGGCTGAAGGCCTTATTAAGAAGGAATTGCAAATTATTGGTCAGCTGAAGGAAACGGTTTAAACGTCGATCAACCTTCGTAGCAAATTCACTTAACGCCAGATAACCAGTCCAACGACGGAATAATTCAGGCGATAGCGAAGTGACAGACAGCACTGCGTCCACAGATTCCGGTGTCTGAAACACCAAAAGGCAGAAGGAACCACTATAACCCAGGTAGACAAGGAAAACAATTATCCATAAACCAATCAAGCAAGCTGTCAAATTACACGCCATGCCAGACAGCATCAGCAAAACGAGGAAAGTACGCTGCCACAAAATACGCTAACCTCCAGGACAGGTAACTGGGGCGTTAGCGGCCACTAGGTCGTAAAATACCACTGGTTGCACTTCAGCAATAATAACACTAAATCCAAATTAAAATCAATTAGTAGAAGGGGGCTAATAATTTCCGACAATCTGACTCCACTTGTTGCAGTTAGTCTCACCGACCCTGGGAGCAGCAACATCCAAACAACAACGAGATCTCAAACATTGGAGGTTTCACTACTGGATAAGGTTCACTCAACTTCAAACGTCCTGGGTTCGGTCGTCGGCTACAGCCCCACGATCTGACAATGCCTGCACACCGCCAGCGGCCCCGACCTGTCCTCACGCTAGGGACCTCCTCGCTCCTCCGTCCGAAGCCCCAACTGCTCCACACACGACGACCTGGTAATACTAGCCGAGGCACCAAAGATAGAACCACAGTACTGGCTATCGATAACCGCTGCTGGTGCCACTCATGGACAAACAATACTAGCAAACTCTGTAGCGCCACTAACAGAAGAAGGAATCGAAAGCCACTACCACTATACAAGACGTCAAGTTTTGAACGGCAAGAGCGCGAGACACACACGGCTCAGTGTCCAACTGTGCTAGGTTTTGCGATTGAGGGTCTATGGCACGAACAGCCCGCCCTCGGTGATCACAGAGATTGTACACTACTGGCCATTAAAATTGCTACACCAAGAATAAATGCACATAGTAAGCGCATATTCATTGGACAGATACATTATATTAGAACTAAGATGTGATTACATTTTCACTCAATTTGGGTGTATGAATTCTGAGAAATCAGCACCCAGAACAACCACCTCTGGCCACCATTGACCAGAGGTTTTCAGTTGGTGAGAGATCTGGAGAATGTGCTGGCCAGAGCAGCAGTCGAACATTTTCTGTATCCAGAAAGACCCGTACAGGACCTGCAACATGCGGCCGTGCATTATCCTGCTGAAATGGATGGTATCGCAGGGATCGAATGTAGGGTAGAGCCACGGGTCGTAACACATCTGAAAAGTAACGTCCACTGTTCAAAGTCCCGCCATTGCGAACAACAGGTGACCGAGACGTGTAACCAATGGCACCCCATACCATCACGCTGGGCGATACGCCAGTATGGCGATAACGAATACACGCTTCCAATGTGCGTTCACCGCGATGTCGCCAAACACGGATGCGACCATCATGATGCTCTAATCATAACCTAGATTCATCCGATTCATGACGTTTTGCCATTCGTGCACCCAGGTTCGTGGTTGAGTACACCATCGCAGGCGCTCCTGTCTGTGATGCAGCGTCAAGGGTAACCGCAGCCATGGCCTCCGAGCTGATAGTCCATGCTGCTGCAAACGTCGTCGAACTGTTCGTGCAGATGGTTGTTGTCTTGCAAACGTCCACATCTGTTGACTCAGCGATCGAGACGTGGCTGCACGATCCGGTACAGCCATGCGGATAATTAGCCTGTCATCTCGACTGCTAGTGATACGAGGCCGTTGGGATCCAGGAGGGCTTTCCGTATTACCCAACTGAACCCATCGATTCCATATTCTGCTAACAGTCATTGGATCTCGACCAACGCGAGCGGCGATGTGCCGATACGATAAACTGCAAACGCGATAGTCTACAATCCGACCTTTATCAAAGTCGGAAACGTGATGGTACGCATTTCTCCTCCTTACCCGAGGCATCAGAACAACGTTTCACCAAGCAACGCCGGTCAATTGCCGGTTGGAAACTCTCCTCATGTCAGAACGTTTTAGGTGTCGCCACCGATGCCGACGTTGTGTGAATGCTCTGAAAAGCTAATCATTTGCATATCACAGCATCTTCTTCCTGTCGGTTAAATTTCGCGTCTGTAGCACGTTATCTTCGTGGTGTAGCAATTTTAATGGACAGTAGTGTATATTGGATTTTAATCCGAGTAGTATGCCGGCATGGGTAGTGCAGTAAGCTCATCCTGGTGCTCTTTTAACCAAGCACGTGCACCGCGAGCTGTATGTCACGTCGCATTGTCCTGCTGGTAGATGCCATCATTCTGAGGAAAGAAAACTGTATATAGGGGGTGGATATGGTCCCCACCACGGATAGATGCGTACGATCTACTAGGACTTCCAGGACGACGAGATAATCGTCGGAATGCCACGAGAACGTTCCACAGACCATAATGCTCCCCGTGGTTGCTTTCAGACTTTGACGCCACACACCACAACAGCCATTTGTCTGATGGAGTATAAATTGTAACTCATCTGAAAAAGTCACCTGTAACCACTCAGTGCACGTCCAGTTGCGGCACTGACGTCCCAATTCCAGCCTTCGCCGCCGATGAAGAGCAGACAGAACGGGAGCATGAACCAAGCGCCGCCAGGTGCTCAGCATTCATTTGCTGAGTACGGGCTTGGCGACCCCGAGGTCCTGAGCTGGGGCTGGTCAGCGCCGCCAGTCTCCTGTCACCATAAGCCCCGGACATGCTTCAGCGACCACCGAATGGCGCGGCGGTGGAATGTTGTGTGCTGCAGGGAATGGTAATCTTGGCTTGACCGCCTGGATTGGGGGGAAGGCCAACCTCTATAAAAACCCCTCAGTCTTACGGTGTGCTGCGCGCCTATAAGATGCATGGCTGTTGGAGTGGAACAGTCACAAGCGGGCAAACTCTGGAGCACCTGCCGTACCCAAGTTGTGTAAGGCTTACTCAGGCTCGCGGGGCTCTGTCTGAGCGGACCTTTAGTTCCCTAGCTGGTCGTGGGACCGCAATGGACCCTTAGACCTCTACATTTCCCCCTACAAGTGGATTGGGTGGGCCACTGGTAGGCAAACACACCCCATCGAAAGAGCGACTTCGTGCTGCGAGTCCTCCAGCGCTCTGGTGTTACTAGAGATATATCAGACTGTCGTAAAAGAGCACATGCTGATAACCAGAATATGTTTTTGATTGTCAAACGGAAGGAGGGTAGCTTTGAGAGGGTTTCTCCCTTTTACATCCACAAAGGTCTTGAGGGAATTGCAGGAACACTGAAATCAGTGAAGCGACTGCGCAATGGGACTCTGTTAGTTGAGACTTCTGGATCCCGTCAAGTTGCTTCTCTTCAGAAAGCAACCTGTCTTGGAGAGTACGCTATCGAGACCGAGCTCCAATCCACTTTGAACTATATTAAGGGTGTTGTGACATGTAGGGACTTGGTGGATATCCCCAAAGACGAGTTGAAATATCAGTGGGCTGACGAAGGTATTGTTGACGTGCAGCATATTATGAAACGATTCGATGGGGACCTAGTCAAATCCGACTCCTTTATTCTCACGTTCAATTGCCCGAGACTCCCAGAGCATGTTAAAGCGAGTTTCTTACGTTTGACAATATGGCCATATTCCCCCAACCCAATGAGCTGTTTTAAATGTCAGCGCTTTGGGCATACTACATTGGGGTGCAATTGGATAGCCACTTGTGGTAAATGTGGTCAGCCTGCCCATGAAGGAGCCGATTGTTCATCGCCTGTGAAGTGTGTGAATTGCTCTGGGAGTCACCCTGTCTGGAGCCCGGTCTATCCCATCTATCTCGAGGAATGGAAGATACAGGAGATCAAAACATCTAAGCTCATCCCCTTTGGTGAGGCCAAGAAGTTCTTTAAGGCCATGCAGCCTCCTGCGTTTACCACATCTTTCGCTTCACCTCTGCAGAAACCGGTACAGTTGGCCACTGTTGCTACACAAACGGAGGTTGCTAGTGTCAGCATTAATACCAGCGTTTGCCAGTGCACTTGTGCTGCTGCGATTGTTTTGCAACCTGCAGCTCTCCCCACAACGTCGGACAAGGCTGTGGTTGCTGACATTGGGGTACTTCCTGCCCCTCCCCATATGGCGCCTTCTTCCCAGACGAGTAAAGCTCGAACTGTTGACAAGTTTCTGCATTCTAAGCCCCCCAAGACAAAGACGCCGAAGGTGAAGATTTTGCCACCTGAGGAGACTAGTCAGGGTTGGTCCGATGACGAGGCCATCGTACTGTCTGACATCTCGCTTGGGTCGCCATCGGAGCTGATGGACATTGATGTCGACCTTGTGCTTATGTCTCCCAGAGACACATTTTCGGGCCACTGATGCTCCTTCTTTACGGGGCTATACCGTGTTTCGAAAAGATGATCTGATGGGGGAAAGGGAAAAGGGTGGTGTTGCGGTTTTTGTCCGGGACATGCACCCCTCATCTGTGCTCCCTCTCGTTACGGACTTGCAAGCAGTTGCAGTTGACCTTCTTGTGGGGCGGAGGCTCACAATTTGTTCTGTTTACTTACCGCCTCAGGATGCAATAGACTCTGAGGCTCTCACAGACCTTATTAGCCAACTCTCCCGCCCATTTCTCCCTCTGTGGGCCTTCCATGCTCATAATGTCTTATGGGGCTCTACGACTACTTGCCCTAGGGGTCGCGTTCTGGGAAGCCTCATAACGACTGAAGAGCTGTGCATCATCAACTCTGGTGCTCCCACTCATTTCTGTACTACTTCTGGGTCGTCGTCAGCTATTGAACTTTCCTTTTGCTCTCCAGCACTTGCGGATTCTGCTCTGTGGGAGGTTGCTGCTGACCTCCATTCTAGTGACCACTTCCCCCTTTGGATTCGCTTCCTGGATGAGGCTGTGGCATTACCAGTACTGCCCAGGTGGCACCTCTGCAGAGCTGACTGGACACTTTTTCAGCCATCTGGCTGTTTTGGAACACCGTGCCAGCGTCCACGAATGGTCGACCATATTACAGCTGTGATCTCCCATGGTGCTGAATTGTCGATCCCACGGTCCTCAGGTCATCCCAAGATGCGTCCTTCCCCTTAGTGGACCACTGAGTGCCGCTCAGCCATCCGAGCCCGCCGTGCAGCTCTGCGCCGCTTCAAGAGCCGTCCCTCAGCTGACAATCTTGCGGCCTTTCGGGTGGCAAGGGCCAAGGCGCGGCGAGTGATTAAAGAGAGCAAACGACGGTCATGGCAATCGTTCTTGAACTCCATCTCCCGCTCCACTAGTTCTACGAAAGTATGGGAAGCCATCAGGAGGATTTCCGGGAAACGCAGCCAACTACCTGTCACGGCATTGCTGCATCAGGGATGTCTCCTCACGACGCCGAGAGACATTGCCCAGACACTGGCCATGCATTTTTCGGAATCTACTGCCAGATTTCTGCCGCTACCGCACTGCTATCGAGAGGGGTCACTTGGACTTCCAGTCTCCAAATTCTGAACCCTACAACTGCCCCTTCACAATGTGGGAACTGGATTCCGCGCTGTCTGTGGCTCATGATATTGCGCCCGGTCATGATCAAATCCGGTACAGAAGTTCTCCTGAATTGTTTTAGTATGCTATGGTCATCCGGCACGTTCCCTGACTCGTGGAGGGAGGAGATTTTGATTCCCCTCCTCAAACCGGGGAAGTACCGAATGCATCCCAGTAGTTGTCGGACTATTGCTTTGACGAGCTCTGTCGGGAAGACATTGGAATGCATGGTCAACCGTCGCCTGGTTTGGCTGCTCGAGACCAGGCAGCTCCTTAGCCACTCTCAGTGTGTCTTTCGGAGATGTCGTTCAACTATAGACAACTTGACGCTGGTTTAGGCGGCCATCCAGCAGGCCTTCCTACGTAACCAGCATTGTCTAGCTGTATTCTTTGACATTAATAAGGCGTATGACACTACTTGGCGCCGCCTTATCCTCAATCAACTCCATCAGTGGGGCTTTCGTGGCCATCTCCCCATCTTCATTCGGTCCTTTCTTTCCCGCCGCCTCTTTCGATATCTGGTTTGTACATGCAGGAGAATGGTGTTCCTCAGGGAAGCGTTTTAAGTGTCACCCTCTTTGCCGTCGCCTTTAACAATATCACGTCCACTATCCGGAGTGCTGCCCAGTGCTCCTTGTTTGGGGACGATTTTGCTGTTTTCTGTTCTTCCTCCGATCTTGTCACTGCTAGTCGGCAGCTGCAGCTTACGATAAAGCGATTAGAGGCATGGACTACGAAGACGGGTTTTACCTTTTCTGCAGACAAATGTGTGTGTGTTCATTTTAATCGTTCTCGACGTCCTTTTACCTCCCCTGAATTGCGTCTGAGGGACACCATTCTTCCTTTTAGAGACACTGTGAGGTTCCTCAGCCTTACTTTTGATTCCAAATTGTCGTGGTTGCCGCACCTCAAGGTGCGGGCCCTGAAGGCACTGAATATTTTGAAGTGTCTGAGCCATCGGTCCTGGGGAGCAGATCGGACGCGTCTGCTGCAGTTTTATAGGGCTTTCGTCCGGTCGCGTCTTGACTATGGATGCACCGTGTATGGGTCAGCGAGGCCTTTGTATCTGAAGATTCTTGACGCAGTACACCATGAGGGTATCAGGCTGGCCACTGGTGCCTTCCTTACCAGTCCCATCCCCAGCCTGTGTGCTGAGGCAGGGGAACCGCCGCTAGCCATCCGGCGACGAGTGTGCCAATTCCTTGCCTGTCCTACCTCCCCTGCGTACCCTACCGTTGCCCGACTGCCTATGGAACGTCTCTTTTCCAGTCGTCCCAGGGCAACGAGACCATTTGGGATTCGTGCCAAGCATTTGCTTGAGTCCCTTGGTGTGGAGCGTGTGGCACCCCAACTCGAGGGTTTTACCCGCCTGCCTCCCTGGTTGCTCCAGAGGCCCAGCGTCCTTTTAGACTTGTCAGAGTACCGGAGGAGCTGCACTCGTGCGCTTGTTTTTACCTCCTTATTTTACGATATTTTAAACCAGCATTCCGACCATGTACCAGTATTTACGGATGGCTCTAAACGGGGGGACTCTGTTGTTTGTGCTGTTGTTTTCCCTGATCTAGTCGTCAAGTTACGGCTTCCTGCGGCGTTTACCCTCTTTGATGCCGAATTGTTTGCGATCTTGCCGGCATTTGAGCAGATGTGGTGTGTTCCCAGTCTCAAGTTTCTCATCTTTTCTGACTCCCTGAGTGCCCTTCAGACCATGCAACACTTGTACCCAGCGGATACGGTAGTCCAGAACATCCATGATGCCCTACTCCACCTGCAACGGCAGGGGAAGGAGGATTCTTTCTGCTGCGTGCCGGGGCACGTGGGTATTAGGGGAAACGAACTGGCGGATGTGGCTGCAAAGATGCATGTTCTCTCCCTCACGTTGTTGAATGTGCCGTCCCCCTCCATGCTGTTACCTCCCTTTTGCATTTTCGTGTTATGCGTCAATGATAAGAGGAGTGGCTGGCAGTAGGTGAAAATAAGCTGGGTCTGGTGAAGGCCACCACGCGGCCATGGCGTACGTCCTACCAGTCATGCAGGCGGGATGAGGTTCTCCTCACTCGCCTCCGCATCTGGCACAGTCCGTTAACGCATGGCTTTTTACTCCGGCGGGAGGACCCCCCCCCCATCTGCAGTGCTTGTTGCGTCCAGATTAGTGTCCGCCACATTTAACTTGACTGTCTTTTATTCTCTGACCAGAGGGCGGCGGTTTCCTTGCCACCGGATTTGCCCTCTATTTTGCAAGACGACGCAACTAATGTGGTTAAGATCTTACGGTTTTGTGTCCTGTCCAGTTTGTTGCCTCGGATTTTAGGGAGAGGATTTTAATGTGCTGCTGGGTGACTGGTTCACCCAGGTTTTAGGTAGGAGGTCCGCCAGTCACGATTACCTACTTGTTTCACTTCGATTTCTGTTCTCTTTTCCTTGTGTTTACTTTCCCTTTTTAGTGCATTTCTTCTCCTCTTGTTTTGCCTCTGTATGTGAGGATTTGGAACTGCGTCAGGTCTGTGTCTTTTAGCTGTTCTCCTTGTTCGCTGTCCGTCTTCGTCCCTTCACTGCATGTGTTACTGTTTCTATGAATTTGGGCGCTGATGACCACGCTGTTTAACGCCCGAAAACCTCAAACCACACACACACACACACACACACACACACACACACACACACACACATGAACCAAGCGCCTGCAGCGGAGGCCATACACAGGAACGTTCACTGAACGATCATTGAGCAGACACTGTCGGTAGCCCCTTAGTTCAACTGGGCGGTAGGTTGCTCAACAGTTACATACATATTCTTTTGTGCACATCTCCCCATCCGTCGTTCTCCCATGTCATCTGCGCCCCGCAGTGCACCAGAGTTACCTCGGCGTCGGTTTTGGATAGCACCTTTTTGCCATGCGTCGTATACTTTAACCACGGCGGCACATGAACAACTAACGAACTTAGCTGTTTATTGGCCCGAAAGTCAATCATCACACCGTGTTGGATGTCAGGTAAATTTGCTACGTTCCCGCATTTCGTTAACGATTGCACTGTTTTCCTCTCGATTTGTATACCCTCCACTGCTAGATATGCCATCTGCGGCCTGCCAGTGGTTACTGCACGTTGACGTCGAAAGCAGGTGGTGCTCACATTAATGTGAGTGGACCGCATATGTTGCGTCTGTGCCTCGCACGTCGCCGGCCGATGTGGCCGAGCAGTTCTAGGCGCTTCAGATCCGAACTATGCGGCTGCTACAGTCACAGGTTCGAATCCTGCCTCGGGCATTGATGTGTGTGGTGTCCTTAGGTTAGTTAGGTTTAAGTAGTTCTAAGTCCAGGGGACTGATGACCTCAGATGTAATGTCCCATAGTACTTAGAGCCATTTGAACTATTTGAGCCTCGCACGTCCACCAATTTTCTTCTCAGCATGGAATTATCAGGTTTCTCGTAGTCCAACATATTTCGATCAACTAGTCCAACCCCCCGTGCAAAGCTCTTCGTAGCTTTGATGTGTCGGTATTATGTTACTTTCATAGCATCGAATAAATCGGCCGCCGGCCTGAGTGGCCGAAGGTTCTAGGAACTGCAGTCTGAAACCGCGCGACCGCTACGGTCGCAAGCTCGAATCCTACCTCGGGCATGGATGTGTGTGATGTCCTTAGGTTAGTTAGTTTCAAGTAGTTCTAAGTTCTAGGGGACTGATGACCTCAGCTGTTAAGTCCCATAGTGCTCAGAGATATTTGAACTATTTGAATATATCGGCCTGATGGTGGGAATGCACACGAAGTAAATATCTGCCAATTTAACTTACACAGAGCGAACCAAAGTTTATCGCTGCTTACGTACGAATAATACTATCGGTAACGAAACCTAGGACGAGACTAACCCGAGACGAGATTACTCACTGCTTAACTGGTGTCAGAAGAAACAGCCAAGAAAGGTTTTATATATGTTCTCAACAGTAAGTTCTAGGACTCTGGTGGAAAATTTTCTTTAGAAACACGTCACAAGTTGCGTACTACAGTTTGCGTTACTCATACGTGGTTAATCTCAGAGAATTAAACCCTCGAAGGTAAGGCAGATTCCTAACGAGAGAGGTGGCTCAAAATACTGCCGTGGTAGTGTACACAAGATCGGCATGGTAAATGTCTAGATGATTCCTTCGAAAGGTCAAGGACCGTTTCCTTACCCATCTAACCACAATCCTGAATACTATTTCGTCTCAAATGACGTCGTAGTCGGTCGGACGTTAAACCCTAATCAAACGTCCTTCGTAAGGTTCGCTATGTAAAAAAGCTAAGCAATAGCCATGGCTAACTTTTAGACTTAGTAGCCTTCTACTGAAATAAATAAGTATTAGGAACACGAAATAGTCCACTGCACTTTTATTTATTTCTTGAGGAAGAACTAAATGGTGTTAGGGGTCGTATTTCATGGTAACAGGATGTGACGCGTGCGAGATCGTGATTAGTCTTGATGTCCCTCAAAGGACGCCGGCCAAAAGTGAAAAAATATGAGGCTAATTAGATGAGGCTATTTGGTAAGAAGCGGCTGTGTGTCGTCAAGTGACAATGCCGACCGAAACAATCTAATATTAGCGGCGTCCCGCGGAGCGGCAAAACACCAGTATCACTGATGAGCGCAACAGGAGGCATTCGAGTTGCCATTAATTCAATTAGGGAGGCGGCCACCTCCTCGCTGAGACGAGAAGCACAAAAATTGCGCACAACAGACGTGCGGTCTGGGTTCGCAGCAGGGTAGGTCTCACGCAAATACAAGAAGACGTCGCCTCAGCTGTGAGCATCACACAATATCGAGATTTCCCATTATTCGATAATCCTACGATTATCGCAATTAATGAAGGTATCCTGTTGTAGAATAAGATTAATAATCCATACCGGTAATATAGAAATATAATAATTTTGAGGGTCTCAATGGCCTATTACACAGCTCTACAAAATAAAATTTTTTTTTCGTTGCTAGGGAAGTTTGAACGAAAATGGGATATTGTTATGATACTCATTCCGAGTATATTTGTACTTTTTCCAAATTGGCTCTGGTTTTTGAGATATAGGTTATTTGTGGAAATGAGAGTTTCATGTGGATAATATCGACTGCAGGGTCCGTATATGGTGTAATGTATTTGCTACCTGTTTTTTAATTAGTGATATTGTACTATCTTTATTAAACAATTGTGCTCAGGGAGTGCATCTGTGTGGTTGAGGATTACATCATGCAAACATCACACTGTCAGCATGTGTTCAGTCCTGTTGTGCGGTGCGTGTGTTGAAGATATTGAGGGTTGTGCAGATTTGAATTCGGCGGTACTCGACATTCATTTGTTGGCCGAGGTAATCCCCGCAAAATGGCGATGGTCGAAAGTCACACACATGTGCAGTGCAGCTTCAAGGAGATAGAACCTTTTCATCGTGACGTAGCAAATAAGAGGTGAGTATTCATTTCACACAAAACAATTAATGATGTTTGTTGGATGTGATTGACATGCAAATACAAGAAAGTTCTGCATAATATGTAGTATTTGTGCAATTTTGTTTTAGGAAAACATGAGTTCTTCACGCCGTCTTTGCGTGAACCATCCAGATGAGTTCTGCTACATTTGTGGTGAATACGTTCTTCAAAAGAACAGGAAGAATATCACTCCTTTTGTGAAGGAAGCGTATCTGGCATATTTCGGAATTAAACTTGGAGATCAAGACAAGGCGTGGGCACCCCATAAAGTTTGTAAATGCTGTGTGGAGTGCTTACGGCAGTGGACAAAACGAAAAAGGAAAAGCTTAAACTTCGGAGTGCCTATGGTATGGCGAGAGCAGAAGAACCATACAGATGATTGCTATTTTTGCATTGTTAATGTGAAAGGTTTTAATAGGTTCAAAAAACGAAAGTGGGAATATCCCGATTTGGAGTCAGCAAGAAGACCGGTGGTGCACAGCAACGATGTTCCTGTACCAACCTTCACAACATTACCCACGCTAACATCATCAGATGACGATGTGCACGGCGAGGAATGTACAAGTAGTGGTTCGGAATACGAAGGACGTGAGACACAACCCCAGCAGTTCAACTAGAAGGAGCTCAGTGACTTGATAGGAGAACTCAATCTTTCAAAGCAAGCATCAGAACTCTTAGCATCCAGGCTTAAGGAAAAGAACTGTCTTCATCCAAGTGTTAAAATAACAGCTTACCGGACGAGAGAAGAAAACCTTCTTCCATACTTCAACCAAGAAGAGGTTATATTGTATTGCAGCAATATACCTGTACTTTTACTTGAATTGGGGCTGCCGGAATATAGACCAGAGGACTGGCGTCTCTTCATAGACAGTTCCACTAGAAGTTTAAAATGTGTTCTCCTACACAATGGCAATCGTTACGCATCTATTCCAATTGCCCACTCAACAAAACTTTGTGAAGCATATGCTAACATCAAGATGGTTCTGCAGAAAATTTAGTATATGCAGCACCAGTGGTTGATTTGTGTTGATTTGAAAATGGTGAACTTCTTGCTTGGACAACAAAGTGGATACACAAAGCACCCATGTTTTATCTGCATGTGGGATAGTAGGGCAAAGCACGAACATTGGAAGCAGAAAACATGGCGTCCAAGGGAACATATGGCTGTTGGTGAAGCAAACATCGTTAATGAACCTCTGGTTAGTAGGGACAAGATTGTTCTTCCACCATTACATATTAAGTTAGGATTAATGAAGCAATTCACCAAAGCTTTAGACAGAAATGGTAATTGCTTCACATACATCTGCAATACGTTCCCTGGACTCAGTAGTGAAAAACTTAAGGCAGGAATATTTGATGGTCCTCAAATTCGCAGGCTCATCAACGATACCAATTTTACAAGTGTCATGACTGTCACTGAAGCATCGGCCTGGAACAGTTTTGTCGCTGTTGTAAAATGTTTTTTGGGCAATCATAAACCTCCCAATTACGAGGAACTGGTCAAAAACATGCTCACTAACTTTCAAAACTTAGGAGCTAACATGAGCATAAAATTGCACTTCCTTCACAGCCACTTGGATCGATTTCCTCGTAATCTAGGTGATTTCAGTGAGGAACAAGGAGAGCGGTTCCATCAAGATATGAAAGGAATAGAGGAAAGATATAAAGGAAGATGGGACAGGCATATGATGGCAGATTATTGCTGGAATCTGCAACGTGACTGTTCTGAAGAGACCTATAAAAGGAAAGCGTGCAGGAAGCGGTTCGTCATGGACGGAAAATGATATAGAGAAACTTTTCAATTATGTTTTATACGTGGACAAATGCCTATCAGGTTTTCATAGAAGCTATTTATAAAGATTATTTTCTTTTTTCATTGTAATTTGTAGCGCTCGAGTTCAGTATTAGCAATTTTTTCTAATTTTTTGAATAAATCATGCATTATCTCAAAAACTAGAGCCAAACTGCATAAATGGTTGCTATATTCGTTTTCAGCACCACTAACCCACCCTAAAGCCACTCAAATATCCTTGGCAAGAAAATGAGTGTTGACCAGTGTTATAGATCTTTCAACCGGGGAAAAGGGACCTACAGTTTAAAGTGGAATACGAGCCACGTGTCGTTCCTAGCGACTCCTCGTATTATTGAAAGGAGAACGCTAGGTTAAGACAAAGGCAGTAAAGTCCCTTACCCAACCGTGATTCAATCCCGCGACATTCCGGTCTCCATGCATGCGCTTTACGGCTCGACCATCTAGCCCGCTGATGTAAAAGTAACTTTTCAATATGACGACGGTGTTCGATCTAGCCATACTGTCATTGGCGTACCCATGGACGCACAATTTGGCTGTCGTAAAATATGGACGAAAGTCCATATTTTAACGAAGTAGAATTACAGTTTTCTGATCAGCATGACATACAAAGGGCGTTCAACAAGTAATGCAGCACATCAAGGAAGTGAATACGTGGCCACGGCGTGCAAGCAATACAAACTACGTTCCGGAAGCCACCGTTGCGGACAGTAATATTTAGGATGTACATTACCCCTTTCTTGCTCTGCCCGTTTCTCTTCGGGACAATCAAGTTGCCCCATCAGTACCAACCAGAAGGAGCAGTTTTAACTAATAAAACTCGTCTTCAACATAAGTGAAGGAAAACTCCCTTTTTTACCAATGACTTTGGCCCACCAATGTTAGCCACAAGACTTTTAGTCAGTAACCCCGTTCTTCGGCATTAGCGCGGGAACACATCTCTTACTATACAATGACGATTGTCCACGAGTGGCAGCCGCAAGATTTTGACCCAATAATCCCGCTTCTCTAACACAAGAGCGGGAAAATTCCCATTTTTAAAAGAAGGCGACACTGGTCTTAGACAGTGCTCAGTGTATAGTGGACACCACAAGATCCAAAAGACAATCTCGGCAGAGGGGTCGACACGGTTCACAACCCGGAGGATTTTAACTTTTCTCCCCAATTTCAGTTGGAAAGATGCGGAATGTACTGTGTAACATCTGGCATATTCCAGCTTCGGCCCCTATAGTAACGACAGGTGTCGGCGCTGTAGGTAGCCTTCAAAGTGGTGTCTGTGACGGAGGTGCGTTCCAAGCAGAGAGCTGTCATTAAGTTTCTCTTGGCGGAAAACTAGAACATCGCAGATATTCATAGGCGCTTGAACAATGTCTTCAGGGAGCTGGTAGTGAACAAAAGGACGGTGAGCCGTTGCGCAAACCCTTTGTCTTCATCGCAACCCTGTAGACGAAGAAGGCACGTGACGGCTCACTGAATCTACATTATGTTTTACGCAGCCCTGCTGTTGTAGTAGACTCTGAGAAGAACACCGTCACGCCACACTGCAAGTGTGTTCATGTGTGGATGTAGATTCACCATAGGAGAAGAGAAGGATCAAGTTCAGTAAGATGTATTTTCCAGGAATTTGGACTTTCTCAAACTGTGTGGGGTGCAACACAGCACAACGTGAAATTATAGTTACTTATAATCAAAACCAGTAGGAATGTCTGCAAGGTATTGTGACATTTCTGTAGGAAGATGAACGGTCTTGGTTCATACGCTGACAAAAGTCAACTCTCCCAGCAAATTTAAGGGTTCTTTTCGGAGGTTTCCCACATTTATTTAGTCCTACGCTGACCCTGGAGTTATGCTAGTAAACCTTAAATATTAAAAGAAATGAACATAATTAAATGAATCTATTTACATTGTGGTTTTGTCTGGAAACAAACTCTAGTAGATCAAATCACTGTTTTACAGTTAATAATTGATTACGTCTAGATAGCTTAGTAATTGCAACTTTCACACAGGCTACCTCAGTTGATTTCTATCTTCACTAACAGCATCATGACATATACCAGTTCAAGTTCTATACTGTGATCATATGAATTAGTATAGAATACGTCAATGAATTATATCATGTCGTCACGTTTTAAAAAAGACTCACAATTGTATAACTTTTTATGTTTATTTCTTGTTTCTCCATTTCGAAGAGAATTAACTTGGCAGTTATTAATGGTGATATTTGTTGCAGTCCAACAGTGTTTTCGCAAACATTTTATTTCCTTCCATGTTTCGAATTTTGAACTTTCTTTGAGAACCTAATTATCTTGGCATATAGAGGACTCTTTCTTTTGCGATGCAAAAAACTCTTAAATTTGCTGATAGAGTCGACTTTTTTTAAATGCATGCAAGGATGAAATTTCAAATAGCTGAATAAAAATCTAACGTTCACATTCATAGTAATGGTATAAAAGGATGAATTTTGCATATGAATTACGCTTACGATATAATTACACAAAAGATTCAATCTTAAAGCAGTAAGTAAATATCAGTCGCTTGAGACACAATACGTTTTGTGAACTTCCTATCAAAGTTAGCTATTGAGGCACAATGGGTTCCCAAACACACCGAATCACTTTGATGGAATATCACAGTATTGGAACGTTGTCCATTTTGGTGAGTTATTAGCAGGTAGTCATACTTACACTTTCTGCATTCTCCTCCAGTATATTACCCATAATTTCGGTGTAAATTGCTTGTCATTACTGTGTATCGTTACATTTCCTAGTGCCATCTATAACGACGTACTGCTGTTTTTTGTCTTTTTTTCGTTTTAGAAACACCATTTTTACGAGTAAATATAATAGCGTTTCTGAGAAGCGTGCTATGTGTTAGAAAGACTTACATATATGAAACACAAGTTGAGAATGTTTAATCAGTTTAGTAACTAAGTTGTCATTGTAAAGTAATATCCGTACTTTGTATGACATATTTCTTTTGTCATCTCCTGCGTAGCCTTTCCTCCTTCTGACCCTGATCTGTTAAGATATATGTAACAAGTAAGTTTCTATAAATGCGAATATTTATTGATTTTCGTTCGAGCATTGAGTCATGTTATATTCTTTGATATCACTAATGTCATTAGTATATTATTTACAGCTTTCCCAGTGGAAGTGTGAGTAGGGTTTGTTGTATGAACGGAAACAACTGGCTTGGGCGTTGTCTGTTTAGTCGCCATTGTGGCCACCTCCCCGAGGTATCTTCGAATTGTAGTAATTGCTTGGAGCCAGCTTGTCACTAAATCCTTTAAGTCTGACTGCTCACTGCAAATAAAATTGGCGCACTTGAAGGCACTCCAAATGGCTATGGTAGCGAAAATACGAAGCCAAACCAATTATTCCGAGACAGCAAAATTCTTGGTGTCATAAAAGTTCATTCTGTAGCCTTTCGCCAGTTTAACTCAAACGCTGCAAAAAGAAGACGTAACCCTCCCATTTATTTGGCCGTGTTGCAACTCTGTTTCCCTTGAGGATAAAGCTTTAGCACTTACAAAAACACGTGAAAAGAAACGTAGCACAACTCTACTGTGACAGGTACAGATTTACGGCTACCTGTTCCGCAGATTTCCTAGAGACGCAGTAGTGGTTACGTTGAGCATTTCTTGCACGTATTAGAAGCATTTGCATCATTTATTTGTGTTATCAGCAATGCAACTCTCCTAGAACTTCTCTACACATTTATTAGAATAAATGTGTGATTAAGTAACTCAACGTCACGTACCAAACCCTCCCTAATTGTTGTAGATGTTTTGATAAGAGTTAATGACTGACACGGTTAGTGTCAGGCCGAATCCAATACTGCAACTGCTACAGTGGCTCCGACGCTCGCGAATATACCTCCCTCCCTGACGTTGCAGAATGTCTCCTCCTTGCCTATGGCTAACAGTTTCTCTAGTTGAAGTAAGGTGGTACCATTCTGGCCAATAGTACTTCACGGCGACGGCCCTGTTTCGTAGGAATTTCTATTTCTGCCTCCCATTCCGCGCTTCCGTGTGTCCCCTCCTATGCTCATAACAGCTACGGTAAGCTGTTCTCCTCTCTGCCACATCTAACAAGTGTTAAATTTCTTCTATACGGGCGATGGCTGCACACTTTTTGTTTGAACTGCTTTCTGTCGTCTCATGTAATCCATCGTGCAGTGTAGCAGAAAAGGAAGAGAGTGGCTTGAAAGAAGTAGCTCGATACAACAACCGATTCCACAGTTTGACAGGCACTGAAACCAAGAACGTGGATTGGGATTAATTCAAGGAAAACAAGTGAAAAGGTGGCCCAGATTGATGTGCAATTTATCATTCCCAAACAAATACTTTCATTTAATAACAATTTTGTCACGAGCCAACTGACAGTTACCATGGTTCTTGCGAAATACATTCAAATATTTAAGATTATTAAATTAAATTCAAAATGTATAACAAGATTTACACTATACATGAAACTACAAACAGTAATCAAAATGTCAACTGTGCATCACAATAGCGGCCCGATTACAAACAGTTAATTAATTAAATAAACTTGCGATGGCACTCTGTCACCGCAACTAAATCACAACTGTTGTCCAATCCCACACAAGGACTTTAATATAAGTTCAACAAACATTGAACAAAAGACGTTAAAATTCATACATATCCACTGGCTATTCTGCTAGGGTACGGCCAAGCTGCCGAAAGGCTACCCACATGTAAGACCGAAGCAACAGTAGTACTGCACTTGAAACTTCTTAATAAAAAATTTTCTGCTTATATTGCTGAGTGAAATAGAATGTACTGTCTCTTTGCTATTCTTTATCATTTCAGCACTAACCCACAATATTCTAGCGCAAAGCAATCTGATTGAACTAGAGGAAATCCTAATGATAACCTACACATTAAATAAGTCGCTTACCTCACAAAAATCTTCATTACCCGAACTACCGCAATACAGCAAGCGGCAATACAGCCAGCTAAATAAAGATTCTAACTGCTGTAGGCTCTAACTACCAATAGTCATATGGTTAGCAAAGGAAAGATTTTGTTGCAAAGCAAACAATATATTTTTTTTTACCTTAATAATGTGAAAACCAGTCCAAAAATTATATAATCGTGTATGATATCGAGTTCCAAAAATTATATAATCATAATAATATTCAATCTCTTAGTCGGACACGTCCAGATCGTCCGCTCGCGCTAATACTGCAAACCTCCAACACTGCTATTTATTAACCTCTAACCCCCATCGCTGCTGACTACTCACTCCCAACTTCGATTTCTGCTGGCTGTCCACCTGCAACTGCAAGTCCGGCTAGCCGTAGAGTCTCTTAGAGATTTAATACAGAGCGCTACATAGCGCTACGAACATACAAACAAATAAACAGCCTACTTACACACTGATTGGTCCCAAGCCTGTTCCACATAAATCATATTAAGTACTTAAATAAACTACCGCGCCCCTAAACACAATTAAAATGACAATGACAATTAAACCGTTAATTTTTGAAAGAAATCAAGGATCTCAGTGCCCAGTTTGCCCAAAGACTTTCATCACACCCTCGCAAGGACATTATTATCACAGGAACATCTACCGTGGCACGACACCAAAAGAATAACAACAAATTACCCAACTTGGGGTCGGAATGGGAGATCCGCAGAGTCACGTGTGACCTGCCTACACTCGCGTCGTGCGATGACGGGAAAGCCGCCGAAGCAAGAGGAAAACGCGTTCCTGACCCGGACCAGCAGAACAGCAACGCGTCAACCGGTACCGATAGCAAGGCTGACAACATAGACCAAATAATAAACAGCAAACAAGTTTGATACAAATTAACACACACTGCAATACTTAAACGCGCAATTAAAGATTTTTTCAAGGAAACCAACTATTGCAACTTCAATATAGGAGCGGCCCCCTCATAAACATTGCAAGTTAACCTTCCACGCAATAATAAGATATAATGTACATGGTCATTTAAAAGAATAATCACAACACTAAATAAGTCTAGGTATATCTTTACTGAAGCCTCTTAGGCCCTAATAGACACTGTAATTGGGATACGCACCAAATGAGATTAGATTATATTAGATTATTACTTGTTCCATAGATCATGAATACGACACTTCGTAATGATGTGGAACGTGTCAGGTTAATAAAAGGTGTCTATACAAGATATTGCATTACACAAAATATTACATGACACTTAATATTTTTAATTTTCTTGTGGGGATTGGGGAAATTACCCACTTATTATATCCAAAAATTTATCTAATGAGTAGAAGGAGTTGCCATTAAGAAATTCTTTTAATTTCCTTTTAAATGCTATATGGCTATCTGTCAGACATTTGATGCTATTAGGTAAGTGACCAAAGTCTTTCGTGGGAGCATAATTTACCCTCTTCTGAGCCAAAGTTAGATTTAACCGTGAGTAGTGAAGGTCATCCTTTCTCCTAGTGTTGTAGCCATGTACACTGCTATTACTTTTGAATTCGTTCGAATTGTTAATAACAAATTTCATAAGTGAATATATATATATATATACATATATATATATATATATATATATATATATATATATATATATATATATATATATATATATATTGTGAGGCTACAGCGAAGATCTCTATCTCTTTAAATAAGTGTCTGCAGGATGATCTTGGTTGAGCTGCAGCAATTATTGTTAACTCGCTTTTGTGCAATAAACACTCTTTTACTCAATGATGAGTTACCCCAGAATATGATGCCATAGGAAAGCAAAGAATGAAAATAGGCATGATAAGCGAATTTGCTCAGATGAATATCGCCAAAAGTTGCAATGACCCTAATAGCATAAGTAGCTGAGCTCAAACGTTTCAGCAGATCCTCAGCGCGTTTTTTTCCAGTTCAACCCTTATATCAATGCATACACCAAGAAATTTTGAATATTCTACCTTAGTTACCGATTTCTGATCGAAGACTATATTTATCAATGGTGTCATTCCATTTACTGTGTGGAACGGTATATACTGTGTTTTGTCAAAGTTCAATGAGAGCCCATTTGCAGAGAACCACTTAATGATTTTCCGTAAAACATCGTTTACAATTTCACCAGTTAATTCTTGTCTGTTGGGTGTGATAGCTATACTTGTATCATCGGCAAAATGTACCAGCTTTGCAACTTCGTGAATATAGAATGGCAAGTCAATAATATATACGAGGGCAGTTCAATAAGTAATGCAACACATTTTTTTTCTGAAACAGGGGTTGTTTTATTCAGCATTGAAATACACCAGGTTATTCCCCAATCTCTTAGCTACACAACACTATTTTTCAACGTAATCTCCATTCAATGCTATGGCCTTACGCCTCCTTGAAATGAGGGCCTGTGTGCCTGCACGGTACCATTCCACTGGTCGATGTCGGAGCCAACGTCGTACTGCATCAATAACTTCTTCATCATCCGCGTCGTGCCTCCCACGGATTGCGTCCTTCATTGGGCGAAACATATGGAAATCCGACGGTGCGAGATCGGGGCTGTAGGGTGCAGGAGGAAGAACAGTCCACTGAAGTTTTGTGAGCTCCTCTCGGGTGCGAAGACTTGTGTGAGGTCTTGCGTTGTCATGAAGAAGCAGAAGTTCGTTCAGATTTTTGTGCCTACGAACACGCTGAAGTCGTTTCTTCAATTTCTGAAGAGTAGCACAATACACTTCAGAGTTGATCGTTTGACCATGGGGAAGGACATCGAACAGAATAACCCCTTCAGCGTCCCAGAAGACTGTAACCATGACTTTACCGGCTGAGGGTATGGCTTTAAACTTTTTCTTGGTAGGGGAGTGGGTGTGGCGCCACTCCATTGATTGCCATTTTGTTTCAGGTTAGAAGTGATGAACCCATGTTTCATCGCCTGTAACAATCTTTGACAAGAAATTGTCACCCTCAGCCACATGACGAGCAAGCAATTCCGCACAGATGGTTCTCCTTTGCTCTTTATGGTGTTAGGTTAGACAACGAGGGACCCAGCGGAAACAAATCTTTGAATATCCCAACTGGTGAACAATTGTGACAGCACTGCCAACAGAGATGTCAAGTTGAGCACTGAGTTGTTTGATGGTGATCCGTCGATCATCTCGAACGAGTGTGTTCGCACGCTCCGCCATTGCAGGAGTCACAGCTGTGCACGGCCGGCCCGCACGCGGGAGATCAGACAGTCTTGCTTGACCTTGCGGCGATGATGACACACGCTTTGCCAAACGACTCACCGTGCTTTTGTCCACTGCCAGATCACCGTAGATATTCTGCAAGCGCCTATGAATATCTGAGATGCCCTGGTTTTCCGCCAAAAGAAACTCGATCACTGCCCTTTGTTTGCAACGCACATCCGTTACAGACGCCATTTTAACAGCTCCGTACAGCGCTGCCACCTGTCGGAAGTCAATGAAACTATACGAGACGAAGCGGGAATGTTTGAAAATATTCCACAAGAAATTTCCGGTTTTTTCAACCAAAATTGGCCGAGAAAAAAAATGTGTTGCATTACTTATTGAACTGCCCTCGTATTAACAACAGCAGAGGACCCAAGACCGAACCTTGCGCCACCCAATTCTTGATTGTTCCCCAGTTTGAGATATCACCAGTTTTTTGCATATTATGTAAACTGCTTATTTCAACTTTCTGCACTCTTCCAGTTAGGTATGATTTAAACCATTGGAGCACTGTCCTATTCATAGCACAGTACTTGAGCTTATGTACAAGTATTCCATGATTTACACAATCAAATGCCTTTGATAGATCACAAAAAATCCCAACAGGTGACACAAATGGAGATGGCCGGTTAAACTGTGCACCTATAACCCGAAGGGCTCCTCAACACGGAGTTAGAGAGTATGCAGATACAAGCACGCACACACACATGACCCACACGTGGGTACCTTTAGCCTGAGCTACACAACTTAAGTTACACGTCAAATCCAATAACTCGGCCCAGGAAGGGCAATGAGATCTACAATATACAATACTTACTATCAGTAGTATCAAATGTTCAATAAAAACAAACCATGATTTCAAGATTACCATTGCAGAATACTAGCTTGGTGCATACAGAAAACTCCAGTTTGAGACACACAGGCCAAAAGGGGTCACCTAAGGGCATAAAGAAACTGGATTCCTGGCCGGTTCACATCGGGGAGAATTAACAATCTGTAAGTACAGTACTTACTAAACTGTCTTCATAGTTAATTTCAAACAAATTCTGAGGAGGCCAGCAGCTTCGGGACTCCAGGTTGGTACCGGAATACGTAGTAATCAGGTTGCACATGACGAGAGCCACTCCTTGCCCGCTAAACTTATCCGTACCAACGGTCAACGCTGCAGGGAAACGCGGGTCCTCATAGCCCAACGGCCAACGGAGTTAGCTTGCTGCAACTGTCAGGACGCTGAGTACCCGTGCACACCCGTCCGGCTCCGTGTCCGACATGCCACTCACCACCACATGGCTCCCAAGAGGGAACACATAACCCAGCAAAGATGATACGACGAGGGCGAGACTCGATGGAACGCTCGCACAAGTGGCGCCAGCTGGGTCACGCGCGCGCTCACAGAAGCCGCCAAGTCGCAATCTATGAAGCTGCATTGGAGTTCAGTGGCCGCCTGGTCCAGAATCTACGGTAAAAAAAGAAATATTATCGTAACCAAAAAAAGTCGTTCATTCATACTAACGAGAAAAGCATATCCGAATTTGTGTGAGCATAAAATATCTTCACTCTTCCAAAGCTTCTAATTACAGTGGCACAGTACAGATAAGAAAGTAAAATACATTTTCAGAGCACTAGTGGTTGCAGATTGATTAGGTATTTCATCTTCTTTCTTTCGTCTGGTCCTACTTAAGGGCACGGAGCTTGTTTGGACTCTTTACGCGAGTCTTCTTTCTCTTCTTAGCCCAGAAAGCTTTCATTTTCCGGTTGTGATGCAGCTTCCTCTCGTCCGTCCACCTCGGTCTGCTGACTCCAACGCTCTATTTACTGCAGTGACACTGGGAAAACCCCTTGCAGAATGACTTGCCGAAAATTGGACTTGTATGAATTCTACTGGAATTTCAAGTTGCTTCAGATCTGATTTCACTTATTTTTGGAGGCTTTCCTTCCGCCTCTTGTGGTGAAAAATCGTCATTACTGAATACTTACGTATCCCAATTCTTTGCGTATTGATTCTTCCTGACTATTCCCTAACACTTCATCCTACTCTTCAGCACTACTGCATTGTGATCTGAGTCTGTATTTGCTCCTGGATACGCCTTACGATCCAGTATCTTACACGACCCGGTCTAGCCTTATCAACCAGTCATCTTCACATCAGTTTACAGCATTAATATCTTACTCCCGTTGAGGCCGTGTGTCACTTTAGTTGACGGCAAAACTACAGTTCTACGTTTAGATTTGAACATGACCGTCTAATAAGGTTGATATGGTCATACTTGAATCTTAAGGGAGGTGCTGAACGTATAAAAGAAGGGCGACCCAAGCGTTGCAGGCTTTTTCACGAAATAGCGTCACAGAAATAATGAAATACCTGAATTACCAGACTCCTGAAGACAGACGAAGTTATCTCGCTTACATAGATTCAAGAACTAGAGAACTAGTACTATGAGTAGAAATTATTGAGTCCTTACCGATTGGCCTCCGGTCGCAGGTTCGAATCCTGCCTCGGGCATGGATATGCGTGATGTCCTTAGGTTAGTTAGGTTTAAGTGGTTCTAAGTTCTAGGGGAGTGACGACCTCAGATGTTAAGTCCCATAGTGCTCAGAGCCATTTGAACCAACCTTACCGATTGCTCACGTAACTATCGCGAAAACAGGATTAAACTAATCGTAGTGCGAACAGAGTAGTTCAAGCAATCATACTGCCCTTTGTATACAATGACTTGAGAAGAAGAAACCTTAACACTTCATACAATGTTAAGTATCCTCTGTCACGCACGTCATTGTGATCTGCAGGGTCAGGACGTAGATATGCGAATAGATTATCGGCATGATCTACCTTGACGTACTTGTTTAGCTTCCTTCTTTTGTTCAGATTCAGTTGTGTATAATGTATCAATTTCAGACCTCTCTGTCCAGTAATAAGTTATGCAATATGCAAGTGCATTTACGCTCTCCACAGAAAACTTTTTGTACAAGGTCAAATATCTGTACAAAAATTTCATTTATGCCTAAATATTCAGAGTTCCTTTTCTACCTTTCATATACCTGATGGTACCAGCCATGACTCGCACTGGTCGATAATATGGATGTCTGAACATGGAGTCATACAAGGGACGTTCGGTAAGTTGTTCAACAATTTCTTTTCCCGGCCAGTATCGGTTTAAAAAATGTGGAATTTGTTGAGGGACGCAGTGAAATATTCCTACTTCGACCCCTACAGTTTCGTGAAATTCCGATAGGTTGCAGCGCTATACGTCGCCTTCGAAACGACGTCCGAAGTGGAGGTGCGTTCCAAGCAGAGAGCTGATTTTGAGTTTCTTTTGGCAGAAAACGAGAGCATAGTCATAGGCGCTTGCAGGTATACGGAGACTTGGCCGAGAACAAAAGCATGGTGATTCGTTGTGCGAGACGCCTGTCATTACCGAAACAAGACCGCGCAAACCTGTACGATCTCCTGCGTACCGGCCGGGCGCAGACAACTCCTGCAGTGTTCGACCGTGCGGGCACTCTCATTGCAAGTGATCGACGCATCACAATACACACCTCGCTGCTCAACTGGACATCGCTGTTGGTAGAGCTGGCACTTTCGTCCACCAGTTGTGGTTCTCAAAGCTTGTACCCGCTTTAGGCTCTCCCAATAAGGTGGCACAAGGCCATCGCATTGGAGGGATATTATGCTGAAAAGCAAAGTCTTGCAGTCAAAAGAGAAGGGAATATAATGGTGTATTGGAATCATGAATAAAATCAACCTCCTTTCAGAGAAAAACTATGTTGCCTTGCTTACTGAACGTCCTTCGTATTACGGGGTGAATACTGTACACACTAAAATAAAAAGGAACATGTTAAAAGTATGTTATTAGTAAAAATAGCTGAGCGGCCAAGAACTCTGTTTGGAAAAACGAATCAATTATAAAAGCAATAAGGCTGAATCGTCTGAATAATCCTGCGCTGTAGCGAAAGCTTCAGTCACCCGTTTTGTTCGTATTATTTACAATGTTGGATATACATGTTCGAAGGTACTGGAGGAATTCCTCGTGAGTGCAGCTAAGCTATTATAATAGGACATCAAACACACGACTTCGTTGTTTTCAAATTACATACTTGAACACAAATGGAGATACTAGCCAAGCCTGCAGATTTTGTTGTTGCATTTGGCTGTGAACGGCACCCGTACATTGTCCTCAATACATTCCAAGTGTCAGCCGTGGTCAGAAAAGTGTTCTGTGTAGGTGTCGTAAGGTATCTATTAAATTGCCAGATGAGTCGTTGCAATGCAGTCTCTGTTTACGCGATTTGGTTGATCACAATAACTGTCCGAGAACATTGTAATCATCAGATTTGTTGTGGAAGATCAATACATGAGATTCTCCTTCTCTAGTCTCTGATTTTATATGTTGTTTGGCTTCCTTAGGCGGATTATGAGGAGTTCTTGTTCATTTCGTTGTTCGATTTACAGTTTATATACTCTGTAAATGTTGGCGTTTAGCCTCAGTCCCGGGGTGAGCTCTGACTGTATTGAGTTCCTTGCGACGGAGGGGTGCATCTGTCACAGGAGACACGTTTCCGCCCCCACCGAACACTCTACAAACGGTACTGGATGCGACGCTCCATGGGACAATTTGACGTTGGGACCTGATCCATTGCCCATAAAAAGTGTAGTATCTTTCGCCTGATCAGTTTTGCTAGTCATCTCATCGACAACTTTGGAAACGCCGTACTGACGTTCACTTCAAAAGCCCCAACGTCTACTAGTTACCTAGTGAGCTGTTTGAGGGCAACAGCGCATTGAAGATTTATTTCAAACACGTTACCTTAGTATATTAAATGTCAGTTAATGAGGCAGTGACGATGAAAGCCCTCAGGAGAAGCGATATGAACAATAATAACATTCCGATGTGCATGATTACACCGTGGTGTTATGGTTAAGTTAATGAGGTAGAGGGAAGTGCGAAATAGGTTCATATTCACTACAGGAAATTATTATTTTTTTTAAATCCTTGTGTTTCTAACAGATTTTAGGACCTTATTATTTATGTAACAAATGACTGCGCCTGAAACGAGCACCAACAAATTTAAGTTTTTCCTTGTCACAAGTAACAGTTCATTATAGAATATGTCGCGATTTCCAAGGTAGCACCAACCGTATTTTAAAATTTTTCATTATAGCCTACGCATCTCAGCCTATTCGAATTTGTGTACCCCAGATTCCTAAGCAATCTGTATAGGTAAACTAAAAAGATAGATGGCCCCACTGCTTTAATCTACTTCTGAATGAGGCCTTCTGTCTGATTTGAAGCCATTTCCCACCTAGGTTAGTGTTCTTACATAATGTTTTACTGTCATACACACACTGATGTAGCAAAAGATCACTTTTTGATTTGAGAAATGTAACTGCTCTACACACACATGACGGTACTCTTAATATTTTATACCTTAGTAAGGCTTATAGTACTTCTTGTTCCCATGGCTGACGCTGCCTTTTTGAAATCTTAAGAGTTTTTAATCTCATGTGTATACAGAAATCGTTTACAACTTCCCCAGTCTGCATCTCCTGTTTCTTTTGTCACTTCTCATTATACATTTTCTCAGAGTACTTGCAATGCTATGATGGTACCATAATGCACTTTCGAGAAACGGAAACAATTTTAATAGCGTACTGCAGTGAGCTGTTGACGTACTAATAATTTGATAAAGTTTAATTATTTCTCTGCCGGCTGGTGTGGCCGTGCGGTTCTAGGCGCTTCAGTCTGGAACCGCGTGATCGCTACGGTCGCAGGTTCGAATCCTGCCTCGGGCATGGATGTGTGTGATGTCCTTAGGTTAGTTAGGTTTAAGTGGTTCTAAGTTCTAGGGGACTGATGACCACAGATGTTTAGTCCCATAGTGCTCAGAGCCATTTTAGTTATTTCTGCTAGAGACAGGCAGAAATGTTTTTAATATTGTAATTAGGTTATAGGCCCATTTTCTACTTTATTTTGTCCGTAACGTAATTTGTGCTTCTAGTATTCCAGAATCACCTTACATTTGCTTACAATCTGATCTATGATATTACTCTAATTATACGTAAAATATTACTTAACTACCCTTCCCCCCACCCCTATCCTATTTCCACTATTGCCGTTCTTGTAATAATTACTACACATTTTCTAATAGTGAGTAGCTTCAGCCAATGATTAGTGGCCACATGTAAACTGAATCGCACGTACACTGAGGATACATTCATGTGTAATTATTAGTTTCAAAAATGTTTATGTTGTGAAGTAAACATTTCGTTAAAGTATCCACACAGTAGTTATTCAAGTAGTTACTACCCTAGTGGCTCCATTTAAATTTTGCATGCTTCAGAAATATTTGTTTTCTTGTTCTGTGAACCCTTTAGGGTCCTCGCCTGGAGACTACTACCAGAAAAATAGTTTCCTTACGATGTCCATGTTCTGTTTCCCTGCACTTCTTTGCCACTTGTTCCTGCCCCTCAAGGTACTTTCCCAAGCAAACCAAATGACCTAATCTACAACTAAAGTAACATGGTAGCACATGGAATACTTAAACTTGGCAAATACACAATCAATTCCGATTTCAGTTATCAAAATCCATTCTGTGAGGTATCTGGATCTCACTTCTGCTATCTACGTTACTTAACCACTGCTTGTTATTTGCTTCGCGCTAGTTCTACAAAGAAAACATTTAATTTTAGCATTGAGAATTTCAACTCATATTAAAGCTTCCATCAAAACTGTACACAAAACGCAATCACTGAGTAGATATTTCTACTCTTTGTACGCAGTACGGCGTGAAAGATACGAGTACAGCAAAGAGCATCAGCGAAGAAATATACTCTGCTTTGTGAGAGGAATGCATCATCCGCTAACGGCTGCTCATGGGAAAACCTCCGTGACAACAGCCGCCAGTTAAGTCATTCTATATAGGTGAAAGAGCAATCTTTTGGCGACGCTTTGACGCGACTCCAGACTACAGTTAAGCATACTGTGTGTCCACTAACAATTGGAACATACTGTACGGCGGAGAAGGCGTAGCGTAACAAACAGTTTTCCCTACATGAGCTCACGGGCACTTCTGGACTCGGATCGTGGAAGGAGAGCGTCTCTTTGAAGCTCCGGCCTTTGGGGATTTTCTAAGAGCATACCGGATTCCTTCGCCAAGTTGGCGCCGTACTTTGTGTCTCACAAACAAGCTCTCTCTCTCTGTCTCTGTCTCTCTCTCTCTCTCTCTCCCTGTCCCTCTCCCTCTCTCTCATTCTCTATCGTCTGGCTGTCTGTGGTCTTACATGGTAATTTTCCTTTCGACTTTTCTGTGAGGGGAAATAAACGACAAAACCTCGGTCATCCAACTGGCGCAGCAACAGATTATTAGAGGTCCTCTAATGATTCATCGTTTTATGCTGTGCTGTGAGCAGGTAAATGTTAAACAAACTCTGTTGATACTGTACATCCAGAAACTTACTTTGTGTTCTGCTGAACGGCAGGTCTTGTCATGGGGGAAGCCTCGTTAGAGAGGTCCACCGCATGAGCGTCTAGGGAAGTGATTCCAGTGGTGGTTTCCCGTTGCCTTCCGCTGGTGATGATGAAATGATAATGAGGACAACACAACACCCAGTCCCTGAGCGGAAAAAATCTCCGACCCAGCCGGGAATCGAACCCTGGCCCCTTGGCGTAACAGAGCGCCACGTTGACCACTTTTTTTTTATTTGAACAAACTAACAGTACATATATACATATATACACAATGCAACAGTTCTTCAATGTACCATTTAAACGTACACAAATGATTGTTAGTTAAACAAAAATATTAGAATAACATTACATCCAACAAATTATAACATATTCTGTTTTCCTCCTTTTTTTAATTTTTGGTCGATGCATGAGAACGTGAATAAGGGTATTGCATCATGTGACGGGTAGGCATGGCACACCCCAACTTTGAGGGAGGTCAAAGTAGACGCTGCGGAGATAACCGGCAAACTTTGGCGGTAGGATGGTTTTCGAGTGAGGGTGCTATGCACGGTCACAACTTTATACCTGAAGTCAAGGACTGTATACGGACCACTCTGAAACAGATATTCTAAAGCCTGTCCTCGAAACCAGGTCAGTGTATGGTGCTTAGCAAGAGGGTAGGGAAATGTCTGGGGCAACAACAACAAATCTGGGGTTGCCGTCGTCGGCGCGTCACGGAGGTAAAAGCCCACGATTCGTTGGATGAGGAGCCATACGTTTCTTTTGAGGGGGCACGTAATACAGTGCTCGTCGGTGTCTTCGAGCTGACAGTCAGAGCAGAGTGAGAAGGTGGCCAGTCCTATGCGATAACGTCGACTATTAGTCAGGAATTTGCCATAGACTAAAACATACCAGAGTGCAGACACAGACGACGGTAAAAAGGGTGCATTCACACACCCCCAAACCGTTCGCTAGTTAATGTCAGGGTGCTGTAGCACCACGGGATCGCAAGGGTTGGACAGCATACACAAACGATAATATTCTTTTGTACAGGGAGGACGGGTGACTAGAAGATAGGCCCGAACGTAGCTGAGTTCTATGAAACAATTGGCGACGTGGTACAATAATGGAGAAATAGGTGGCACATTGATCGGTGGATCGAGAGAAGCTGGTCGGGGGATATCTAAGAGACTGCGTGTCAAGGTCGGGACCGGAACCCGCCAGTGCCGCAACGTAGTGTGGACAAAGAGTGCAGAGGATCGTGCCCACACGTTGACGAGTCCGAGGCCACCTTTTACAGGAGGCAGTGTTAGAGTGCTGTAGCGGACTTTGAAAAGTGCCCCTGCTAACACGAAATATCCAAAGGCTAATTGGATGTGCCGGCCAAGGAGTAACGGCATAGGGGGGATCTGGGCGACGTGTACCAGTTTAGGTTCAAATGGCTCTGAGCACTATGGGACTCAACATCAGAGGTGATCAGTCCCCTAGAACTTAGAACTACTTAAACCTAACTAACCTAAGGACGTCACACACATCCATGCATGAGGCAGGATTCGAACTTGTGACCGTAGCAGTCGCGCGGCTTCGGACTGAAGCGCCTAGAACCGCTCGGCCACCGCGGCCGGCACCAGTTTAGGGGCGACATACATGTTGACATAGGACACACGTTGGAGTTGGTTTAATTTACCGTGCACTTGACCGCGGACATAGCGCCGAATCGACTGCAAAACCCGCCGGTAAGCGAGGGCCACTGCTCGGTGTGTGGAGCTCGTAAATTCGATACCCAAGTAACGAAGGGTGGTACTG